>NC_140176.1:21624537-21679537 GCF_963971535.1 Notolepis coatsorum | reverse complement strand
TCACTATCATCTGTTGTTTGCCTAGCGAGATATGTGCAATGATAATGGATTGGAACACTATGGATACGGTATATAACAGTAACATCTGCTATCTGGGTGGCGACAATGGCTCATGAGGTAGAGCGGTCGTCTGGTAATCCTGATTAAATTCCCACTCCTCCCGGGCAGCATGTCGAAGTGTCCTTGGGCTAGACACTTTCATAGTTAAAGACAGAAGTTGAGTAGTTTATTATCTAAGATGGTAAGTGTTGTGTTCATTCATAGTTAAAGACAGTAGAGGTTGAGTACTTTCTGATGATATATCACATTCACAATCCAAGTTATATGGATTGACTTTAACCTCTTAAAGGACGACCGACTCCACTTTTTTGGAAATTAGCTTATTTAACATCTTCCCTGGAGTTAGACAAGAAGATACATACCTTTTTTGTCTCTGTGCGTGCATTTTAGCTTTGGGAATAGACGCTCCGTTAGCATAGCTTAGCTTCATCACTGGAAGTGGGGGAGGACAGTAGCCTTACAGTGCCTTACAGTGTATTGCAAGGTCTGACATTGACCAAACTTGATATGCATGACCTTGGTGGGCTCTAGGTCAACTCCTGAAAAGGGGGTCAATGTCAGACTTTGCAATCAAAGTTAGGGGGCTAATAACCCTTGCCATAATTTCAGTGCGCCCCCTAACTTTTGATTGCAAGGTCTGACATTGACCCCTTTTCAGGAGTTGACCTAGAGCCCACCAAGGTCATGCATATCAAGTTTGGTCAATGTCAGACCTTGCAATACACTGTAAGGCACTGTAAGGCTACTGTCCTCCCCACTTCCAGTGATGAAGCTAAGCTATGCTAACGGAGCGTCTATTCCCAAAGCTAAAATGCACGCACAGAGACAAAAAAGGTATGCATCTTCTTGTCTAACTCCAGGGAAGATGTTAAATAAGCTAATTTCCAAAAAAAGTGGAGTCGTCCTTTAACCTCTTAAGCCCAATCAGGCTGGTACCGGTACAAGATTTATTTCACGTCATAAATAGAGCAGTACAGTCCGTATTAAGTAATGTTGCATTTCTTTTTCAAATGTAGCCACGAGTAAAGAGCCTAACCCTATCAAAACAGCAGTCAACGTGTATTACAGGATACGAAAGTACAGGTTCATACCTTCAAAATAAGCCACCACTTGTACAAATCGGGTGGATACTTTTGTTATGAATCATGCTGATACCACACTACTTCTTCCAGAGCTACAGGTCATTGGAGTCACTGGAGCAATTTCTCTTACAATGTATAATGACTTTACCCAGAAATCAATGTACCCCCCCCCCCCCCACACACACACACACACACACACACACACACTTAACACCTTCCAGTCTGAGAGCAGCCCTGGCTTTGTTATTCTGATGACTGATCTTGTGACCCCGCTTCTATTGATTGATTGATTGAAAACTTTATTAACAGATTGCAGAATGGGTACAATACAGTACAGCTCAATACACACAATTGTTAAGGGGATGCAGACCAGAGAAAGACTTTCGTCTTGTTTACATCAGGGTCCCCCATTTTCAATTCATCAGGACATATATGACATACATGACATACAGATAGTCAGTACTGCTACATCTATACATTTATGACGTACCAGATTTGCATATACAGTACCGTTTGTGATACAGAAGGAGTCAAGAAAAGGGAGTATATACATTTGACGTAGAAACTGTACATTGGAGGAGGTTGGGTGGGGGGGGTTGGGTACATGGGATATTGACAACCATACTGGGTAATTTACATTGGAGGTGGTTGGGGGGGGGGGGCACACTGTATAAACAAGTAAAACTGTACATTGAGGGGGGGGAGGAGACACTGTACAACAAACAAAATTGTACATTGGACTATTGACAAAACCATACTAGGTAAATGACTGTACATTGGATAGCTACCTAGCTATCGTTACTGTTTAAACAAAATTACCCAGTCAACTATTCACGTTTAGTAGGCATTGTCTAACGGTATTTAGCCGGCTAGCTACCGATAGCTCCTGATATCGTTAGGTTATGACTATAACCAAGTTCTGTTAATTAGGGGTGACGCTTGGCATCACTACTGCACTCCCTCGCGTACGTGCACGCGCACCGAACAAACCCCACAAATGCACCTCCAATACCAGCACCAGTCCGACCACACCCCTCATCAGCCCACCCTCACAAGCAGGTGTGCGGTCACCCGCTCTCCTCCTTCCCAAGCCCTCACCACAAGGTGAGGTCAAGGGCTGCAGCGGCCGTCTGATGCCAAGCGTCACCCCTAATTAACAGAACTCGGTTATAGTCATAACCTAACGTTCTGTTTCATTAGGGGCTCTGCTTGGCTATCTATCCCCAGACCATCAGGATGCTCAATGACCCTATGTAACATCAACCCATCCATCTACACTCATATTGCACACACAAACACTCACCTTTTTACTGTATGAAGCACATTCTCAGGGGCACTGTAATGTACTTTATAATTTAATAAAATTTACTTTATACGTGACAAATAAAAGCAAACTTGAAACTTGTGAGATCTTATAACCAGCTAGAGGATAAAGGAAAATAGTCAAGATAGTAATCAAGATTCAAGATTTTATTATAATTTTAAATAATGTAAAAAATAGAGCTGGCTCATATTATAACATATAAATTAACAATAGCTCAGATAAATAATACCATAAAAGAGTAAACAGGTAAAATACCAAATGACTTGGCCATAATAAGGTCATTTATAGGCCTGATATTCTATATTCATATTTAAAATGGAAAAAAATTCAGTACTGTATCTACAAAAAACCCTGTAAATCATCTGCCCTTTATTAATTTGCTTTGATTTATAGTACACTTGATCTCAAGAAGGTGCTGAATGAGCTCAGTAGTAATTATTGGTGTTATTCACTGTCAAATATGGGGAAAGCAATAATAACAATCATTTATATTCTCCTTTGGTTCATTACAATTTACTCAAGCATAGTAACAGACACAATATTTCTGACCCTGGGAATACATTCCTTGAGGTCCATAGATGTCCCTAGATACCAAGAATATGGTGGCCTATAAATTACCTTATTATGGCCAAGTCATACATCTATGGATCGGAAATAAATCTGGATTTAGTACCACCAGGCGCCCGTTACAGGGCAGCAAAGTGTGAATGAAATCTACTGTAAGTACAGTTACTTTTGTATAATGTCCATAGATCCGCCATTTTTACCGGATTGCGACGCGTTTTTTTCCTAGGCGTTCACAGAAAGGTAAAGAAACAATATATGTTGTATTTTACGGAAATAACGTTGAGGTTTGTTCGACCCGTGAGATATAAACACGATTTTCACGTCAATATTTGTAAAAGAAAAATGGTTGTACTACGTTTGTATGCAGCTGGTGTGAGCTGGGAAGTGTAGTTTTATGAAATTGAGACGTACATCGAAAGCCCTGGGTCTCCTCTTTCTTAGGACTACAACGATTTCAGATTCAGATTCAGATTCAGATTACTTTATTCGCCATTTTATACAGGTACAAAATGGAACGTGATTTGACATTACAGTGCATACTTTTTCACAATTAAGAACAATACAACAGTAAATAAATAATCTTAAGTAAAGTGCAAGACAGGACAGAACAGTGAGACAACAATAAGACTGTGAAAGTGCGGTGGTTGGGGACATGGATACAGTGCAACACAAAGTTCAAGTCCAGAAGTCCATGACAGCTTCCTGTCGCCGCGTCTAAATCGTGCATTTTCCGGTGCAACGCGCAGAGATTTTTATAAGCTCATATTTAGCCAATAACACTTAAAATCATTGGTAAACAAACGTAGTGCTCAAAATATACACCTTGACTGCTGTTTTGATAGGGTTAAGGTCTTTACTCTTGGCTACAGTTGAAAAAGAACTTAATACAATATTGATCTATTTGTGACGTGAAATAAATCTCGGCCCGGTCTTAACACTTTCACGGCCAACCACGTATATATACGCGTTTGCTCGCCAACATTTCAGCGCCATAAACATATATATACGTTTTTAGATAGTTTTCTCTGTTATTCGATCTTAATAGAACCAAAAAGTGCAGTACCGGCCAAAACCTGCTAGGCGGCAGTATCGAGAATGCTTGAAACCCTGTTCCAGACCGTGTGTTACATTTAAACCCCTCCGGGTGCAGAATCTTGATTTAGGCAAGTCTAGCGGTTCACACAATCACTTAAAAAACGCGTTGAATGCCCCTCGATGGATAAGTTGTGCCACATTATGTCAATACTGGAAATCGCGATCAGACAGTTGGAATATTCTTTTTGGAATAAGCCCGATCTAAGGTAAGGAACATCTGACGTCAAATTCCAGCTTGATCCTACAAGGATTTCATACCGATCGGGCCGATCAGCGTGTGTGGTGTTCAAAACGAAAGACGTGACTGGCGATCGAAGAATAGAAAAACGATGCATTCATGATGACACATAATACCTATTATATACATTTGATTTGGGAATAGTAGCGTGTCCAGGTGAAAAACGCCAACGACTTTAGCAGAATTCACATAGCGCCCCATGATGCAGCTTTCTGGAATTAGCCGGGATCATTCTGAAACTATACAATATTCACCATGAGATAACGCGTGAATGTATTCATGAAAATTTGTTTTCTTTTTTGCATCTTGGACAGAAGATAGTTACTGTCTAATGACCAGTGTTGGGACTAACGCGTTACAAAGTAACGCGTTACAGAAACGAAGTTACTTTTTGCCGCAACTAGTACTCTAACGCATTACTTTTGAAATTCAGTAACACTACTTACGTTACTGAATGGTTCGTCACTGCGTTATTTGCGTTATATACGGCGTAGATTGATAGCGAGCGGTAGTGATTATTATTATTATCCTCATCCCCACCCGCGTAGAATGATACGAGGCGAGTCTGGCCACTGGCCAATCAGAAGTGCGCAAGAAATGCGGCTACGGAAAGAAATAGACCCTCTCTATTGTAAACAAAACAAACGCTCGCTATGAATCGACATAAAAAGAACGCAGTAACAAACTAACAAACCATTTAGCAACTACTTGGAGAGATAATTAATATACAACATGGAAACGAGATAAAGAACATGTTTGAGGCGCTGCTGGAGTCAACTGGACTAACGTAACGTTACTACATCTCAACCACCGCAGACTTTGGTGAGTCAGTGCAATGTGTTCACTGAAACTCAAGTTGATCAACGGATTTTGACTGTACGAAATCTGCCAGGGAATCTCATAATACTAATCAAACAATATAAATATAGTCCTTTCATGCACAATTGATATCCTAACTATTCTAACGTTGCAATGCTTTGATTGATATCTTAAACAACGTTGCAACTTGCAAGATGGTGAATGAATGAATGAATGAAAACTTTATTTAACAGATTGCAGAATGGGTACAATACAGTACGGCTCAATACATACAATTGTTAAGGGGATGCAGACCTGAGAAAGACGTTTGTCTTGTTTCCATCAGGGTCCCCCATTTTCAATTCATATAGACATTTATGACATACACAACATACATGACATTTATGGCATAGGGACATATAGGTATTTAGTACTGATACATTTGTGACATAAACGGTATTCAAATATACAGTACCGTTACCCCTAGCTTTGGGTAGGGCGTTCCACATTGTTGTGGCATAATTGCGAAACGTTAGTCCCTTGTTTGAGCCGAATCTGGGTTTTACATGATTTGTTGAGCTTCCTCTGGTGTAGTGGTTGTGGTATTCACTGACCTTTGGGAAGTATTTTGACATGTACATGGGTACCCCGGTCGTATAGTGTATCTTGTAGACCAGGCCCATTGCAAGTTGCTGTACTCTGTCGTCTACTCTAAGCCATCCTAGGTTGTCAAAGTGGGCAGGGGTGAGGTGGGTTCTGGGGTTCAGGTCAAGTAGTAGTCTGACCAGTTTGTTTTGTGATGTTTGTAATTTTGTTTTAAGCGCCTTTGAGGTGCTTTGGTACCATGAGGTGCAAGCATAGTCGTAGTACCCTTGAATTATAATGGTTATAATGAAACGCTCCGGCGACATCAAGGCTGTTCCTTCAACCGGCGCACTTCTTATTATATGACTCGGGACAACATTTGTTTGTGTCAGATTTGTGTTTGTATCTAGACCACATTGCTTAGCAGAGTTCGGTGATGTGAATGGAAACTGTCAAGTTGATCAACCGATTTTGAGTACTATAGGGCATGGGACTCGGGAGCAATCTTTTTTTTTTATCTTTTTTTTTTAAATAACTAAATAGTTACTTTTCACAGTAACTCATTACTTTTGGGTGTAAGTAACTAGTACAGTAACGAAGTTACTTTGAAATGAAGTAACTAGTAAAGTAACTGAGTTACTATTTTTCAGTAACTAGCACAACACTGCTAATGACCATAGTATTGTATCCATAGCTATAATATAAAATATAGATATAGCTCGGCAAACATCGTGACGCACAGTGAAAATAGGCTCTAGATAGCTGGCACTCTAGCTACGAGGATAAGGCTAATCCCTGGCGTTGAAAGTAGTTGTGTGTGTATAGTTGTTACTGATATGAGGCGAGGGCCTATAAAGAAGAGTGTGTAGAGTTGTTACTGATATGAGGCGAGGGCCTATAAAGAAGAGTGTGTAGAGTTGTTACTGATATGAGGCGAGGGCCTATAAAGAAGAGTGTGTAGAGTTGTTACTGATATGAGGCGAGGGCCTATAAAGAAGAGTGTGTAGAGTTGTTACTGATATGAGGCGAGGGCCTATAAAGAGTGTGTAGAGTTGTTACTGATATGAAGTGAGGGGTTAAAACACAAACACACAGACTGTCCAAAACATTTCTAAATGGAGTTATATGGTTCTTCAATTTTATGATTAGGAACATTTCTTTAGACAAAGACAACTGCCTAGTAACATCAAGCGGTGTCACGATTAATCGACTGAGTCAAATTAATCAATTGACAATAATTATTGATTAAAAACGACTGCATCAATGCTTCAAAACCTTTCTTTGACGTCAGTTAAATGTTTAGTCCGACAGAAATACGAAATAATAATTTCATTCAAAAGCACTAGATAAAAAGATAAATGCTCAAAAAACACCATACTCGATTCCAGTCTGCATTTATGAGAAAAATAAAATGCAAATAAAATGCAATGTAAATGTTCACATGTCTGTTTTTCTTATGAAAATGTTTCACTCAGATGCATCAATTAATCAATAAAATAATTGTTGGGATGAATCGATTACTTAAATAATCGTCAGTAGCAGCACTAGTAACGTTACAAACACGCAGTACATAAACTACGAATCATACAGCCTGAAGGCCTGATCGTGGAGAATGACCCCATCTAGCCTGTAGATGTAGGACAGTAGAGCTGGGCACAGGCTGCTCCTGGAGCTGATGACCCCATCTAGCCTGTAGATGTAGGACAGTAGAGCTGGGCACAGGCTGCTCCTGGAGCTGATGACCCCATCTAGCCTGTAGATATAGGACAGTAGAGCTGGGCACAGGCTGCTCCTGGAGCTGATGACCCCATCTAGCCTGTAGATATAGGACAGTAGAGCTGGGCACAGGCTGCTCCTGGAGCTGATGACCCCATCTAGCCTGTAGATATAGGACAGTAGAGCTGGGCACAGGCTGCTCCTGGAGCTGATGACCCCATCTAGCCTGTAGATATAGGACAGTAGAGCTGGGCACAGGCTGCTCCTGGAGCTGATGACCCCATCTAGCCTGTAGATATAGGACAGTAGAGCTGGGCACAGGCTGCTCCTGGAGCTGATGACCCCATCTAGCCTGTAGATATAGGACAGTAGAGCTGGGCACAGGCTGCTCCTGGAGCTGATGACCCCATCTAGCCTGTAGATATAGGACAGTAGAGCTGGGCACAGGCTGCTCCTGGAGCTGATGACCCCATCTAGCCTGTAGATATAGGACAGTAGAGCTGGGCACAGGCTGCTCCTGGAGCTGATGACCCCATCTAGCCTGTAGATATAGGACAGTAGAGCTGGGCACAGGCTGCTCCTGGAGCTGATGAAGGCTCCCGCTGGGCCGTGGTTTCCAGGCCACGTCTTACACAGAGACAATGGGACAATGAAGAATCAAGCGCAATTAGAATGGAAGGCTCCGCTCTGTGGCCCAATTTCTCTTTATAGGCCCTCGCCTCATATCAGTAACAACTCTACACACTCTTTATAGGCCCTCGCCTCATATCAGTAACAACTCTACACACTCTTTATAGGCCCTCGCCTCATATCAGTAACAACTCTACACACTCTTTATAGACCCTCGCCTCATATCAGTAACAACTCTACACACACAAATACCACACATACTTAGATGGATAACCCAAATTTGCTCATATGGATATAACATCACCCCCCCCCCCCCACACACACACACAGACACACATACATGCACCCAGACACTTACACAATATGCTGTACAATATCAGCGGAATTCGTCTGATATTAATGCCCATGCCGTCCCTCACACACACACACACACACACACACACACACACACACACACACACACACACACACACACACACACACACACACACACACACACACACACACACACACACACACACACACACACACACACACACACACACACACACACACACACACACAATCATTGTGGCCTTGTTAAAGTCTAGTGGGGCTCATTAAGACGAGACAAGCTCTTTCATACAACAATGATGACTGGGGGGGCATTGTGTGTGTATTGCATTCCCCAATGGAATGGTCAATCCGACGACTACACACACTACACACACTACACACACAGAAGGGAGATGAACACTGCTCTAATTTATATTATAATCAACATCAACAGTTCACAGTGATGTTACTGATATGTCACAGCCAACACAATTAAAGGGTAAGTAAATTTTTTTGGACGCCTAGCTTTATTTCCCACTTACCAATGATGTCTTCGATTGATTGATTTATTAACAGATTGCAGAATGGGTACAATACAATACAGCTCAATACACAATTGTTAAGGGGATGCAGACCAGTGAAATACTTTCGTCTTGTTTACATCAGCGATCATCGATGGAGCATAATGGAAACCTGCAGCGCTAGCTAGTTGGCTACAAGACTAAATGTAAAGTAATGGGGTCACGTCTGTAAAAGGCCTGAAACAAGCCCTTTTTTTGCATGTGTTTAACAGCTGTTTACAGTGGCCCCATTAACTTGACATTAGTCGTGTGAGGAGCTGGGTGTCCAGCATGAAGCACAGTATGGATTGTGCTGAGAAAGGACTCTACCCTTCAATGACATCATCGATGGATCAACCGATCGACCTGCTATATTCACTTATCTGTCATTTATTAGTCTCTCCAGTTAGTAGCTACATTAATACATTTAGTGGAAGTGTCAATATTCAATGAATCTGGATAAAACCATCGCTTTCTCCGTCTGATTCAGATGACGCTAACAGACATTTTGAACCTCTCTCGGTCTATATGGGCATTACGTGCGTGCCGTGACGCGAGGGGCTCCCCGATCTGCATGCGTCAGCCCCAGTCTCCTCCGTAGACCAGACCGTCTCTTTTAACAAGGCTAGCGGGTTTTTTCCTCAGACGTGGAGTGATACTGATTAAATTATGATTCTGTGAAAAGGAATTAGAATCATAGCTGTGGATTATGCTCAATATACTACGGCTGTGAACCAATCAGATTGCTTGATTTGAGCTACCCTTGAACTTCTCTGCTCACATCGCAGCGACAACCAGAACCTGCAGATTCCTCCTGAGCAACGTCAGAAGGATACGCCCCTTCCTGACAAAAGAAGCCACCCAACTCCTCGTCCAATCAACAGCCATCTCCCTCCTCGACTACTGCAACGCACTGCTCGCTGGCCTCCCGGCCACTGCCACCAAGCCTCTTCAACTCATTCAAAACGCAGCGGCCCGCCTGATCTCAAACCTACCGAAGTCGGCCCATGTCACCCCACTTCTTAGGGACCTGCACTGGCTCCCCATTGCTGCACGTATCCGCTTCAAGGCCCTCAACCTAGCATACCGTGCGGCAAAGGGAACCGCTCCCGCCTACCTCCGGTCAATGGTCTCTAACTACACACCCTCAAGACCCCTACGCTCTGCATCTTCTGGCCGCCTCAGACCTACTCCTATCCAAGCTCCCGAAGGGTCATCAAAGAGAAGCCGCCTATTCTCAGTCCTTGCCCCACAATGGTGGAATGAACTACCCATCCCAGTTAGGACAGCCGAAACCCGTCCAATCTTTCGCCGTCGACTAAAGACTCACTTCTTCAACCATTATCTGAAATGATTAAAAAAAATTATAAAAATCTAACCCTGACTAACCTTACTGTCATGCACTTGTCCTAATAAACTAACCTACACTGTAACACGCAACACTTTGATGAACATTGTTACTCAGCTGATAGAGTTGTACCCTTCTTGCTGTCTTGTCGTACAGAACTTGTAAGTCGCTTTGGATAAAAGCGTCAGCTAAATGACTAAATGTAAATGTACCCATTTTACAATTAATTTTAACTCTATTTATCAATCTATATTTACTATCTAATTATACCACTAACTCCCTGCAATTACAGTAACGTCTCATTTACCGGCTGCAAATTGAAAGGTTACTCACATTTCCATCCAACTAGTTACATGTTGAATGGCACCTCTAAATGCCTCTTCCTGAAAAGGCAAAGACTAACCTTATCTCTTAGTTAATTGGAGTATTGATTGTTTCAGATGAGACGCTGCAGGGAGGCTATTAAACCCTTGCTGGCTTTGGGTCGATGATACTGAAAAGACACAAGCTTGTTAACCCTATAAAAACAACACATCACTGGGTGCACGGATAATGAGGCAGACAACCATGGATTTTCTCTAAAAGGCCGTCCATGTGGACAAAGGCCCTTAAAGGAAGGCCCCCGAAAGAAGATACATCTAGTTTAGCAGTGAGTGAAGGTGCAAAGTGTTGCAACGCTGCACGGATAGTCTGGATTTCAGCATTTACTGCACCGAACACAACATAGTTAATCCTAGGGCAATGTTTTGGAAAAGTTTAAACTGTTTGGGAATGTTACGACCCTGGCTCAAAGGGACGCAACCTATTGGCAAACCGACACCAAAACCTGTGTTTAACCCAAAAACTACTCTAACCATGAAGTACTGGTACAAACTAAAGAACAAAGAGTGGGAGAACGTGACAAGTCTCTGTTTCCACACACTCCTCTAGCCACAGTCAGTGCATGTGTGTCTCAGGGACTGGTTTTAACCTGCCAGCAGGTATCCAATCAGCAGCAATTAGCTAATTAGCAGCCCTCACCTGCATGCCCAGTGACACAGGAGTGATCAAGCTCATGGTACATAACAGGGAACCAAAAGGGAGAGCCGTCACCAAATACCATTTTCACTTAAAGTGACTGAGTGAGTGAGTGTGGGTTGGAGTTTAGTATTTATTTTAGTTATACTTATTATAGCGTGCATTTCTCCAGACCTCTCTTGGCAGAGCCTGAGGCATGGCCAGCAGTGCCAACCCCTCCCCCTATCCCCACTCAACCCATGCGTCAGACCAAAACTAAATATGTGAAGCAAAGTGCAACACCAAGCGGGGCTCTTTTGCCTAGAGGTTGCTGTTTGACGGCATTACAGATTCTACCTTTAAGGTTCTGCCAAATATATGTTGTTTTGTGGTGTTGTAAGATAATAGGACACTGTATCAATGGCAGCGATGTAGTAGCCTAGTAGTTGAAGAGATGGGCATCCTGTTGAGGAGCAATAGTTTATCATACCCCACCTTCTTGTGTATTTCAAGTCAAGTCAAATGTTCCTTTATTAATACCCTTAGGGAAATACAGCATGGGGATGGGGGAGGGGAGGTACAGGCAGGAACAAATATAATAATATAAATGTAAATTATATACAATTAAATACATTTAATACAATTAAATTAAATACAAATATAAATGATAATATAATATATAACATATTATAATGTATAATGTAATTATATACCATTGTATATCATTTAAATGGTAGGGTAATACCGTAAGTGAGTATACTTTAATTGGCCAGTGAAGCAGGTGGATATACTTACCTGCACATACATATATTTACCTGCACATACCCTTGTCTACAATACTGGCCAATGAGCAGAAATGTCATTGGCTCAAGGGAAGTTGAATGTAATGAGATTACTTAACTCAGAGATGTCAAGAGTCGACAGGTGTAACTGACATAGCTATACGGTGGGAGTGCTCAAGGGATTGATTGATTGAATTTATTGATTGAATTTATTGGACAATCTAAAATCACATACAATACTGATACACAACATGTACAGCCATCACATATAATTTAAGGGAGATTCTGTGATTGACAGGCTGAAGGACCTACCGGGAGAGTTCTGCGGCGAGGAGGCGGGGGAGCAGCGGGGAGACAAACTGTAGCCGGAGAGGACGGAGGGAGAGGGAATGAACGACATGATCTCCTCCTCGAACAAACTGCAGGAACAGGAAGCAGAGAGGAAGTGTGTTTAGACCAGGAACAGGAAGCAGAGAGGAAGTGTGTTTAGACCAGGAACAGGAAGCAGAGAGGAAGTGTGTTTAGACCAGGAACAGGAAGCAGAGAGGAAGTGTGTTTAGACCAGGAACAGGAAGCAGAGAGGAAGTGTGTTTAGACCAGGAACAGGAAGCAGAGAGGAAGTGTGTTTAGACCAGGAACAGGAAGCAGAGAGGAAGTGTGTTTAGACCAGGAACAGGAAGTAGAGAGGAAGTGTGTTTAGACCAGGAACAGGAAGCAGAGAGGAACTGTGTTTAGACCAGGAACAGGAAGCAGAGAGGAAGTGCGTTTAGACCAGGAACAGGACGTAGAGAGGAAGTGTGTTTAAACCAGGGTAGTTTCTTCTTACCTTACCTTACAATTGAATCATTGAATCAGTGTATATTTGACTTAATACGAGTGGAATTGAACACCACCAGCTCAGTGTGTATTTATGTCCAACGTTTTAAATGTCGCCTCAACTCTTAGAGTCGAGTCGAATTATAGAGTCAAATATACATTGTGGTTTTTGTATGCTTTGTACAGTAGGCCTATAACATACAATGCAGTGTATCCTTTTTTGGATTTGGATTTGGATTGGATTCTTTGTGGATAAATATAGACTCCAGAAGGATAGATCTGAGGTAAAAGACAGGGCTCTTTACCTTAGCAGGATGACCATGTAGGTAAAGACAATAGTGCTCTTTACCTCAGCAGGATGACCAGGTCGGTAAAGACAAGGCTCTTTACCTTAGCAGGATGACCATGTAGGTAAAGACAATAGTGCTCTTTACCTCAGCAGGATGACCAGGTCGGTAAAGACAAGGCTCTTTACCTTAGCAGGATGACCAGGTAGGTAAAGACAATAGTGCTCTTTACCTCAGCAGGATGACCAGGTCGGTAAAGACAAGGCTCTTTACCTTAGCAGGATGACCAGGTAGGTAAAGACAATAGTGCTCTTTACCTTAGCAGGATGACCATGTAGGTAAAGACAATAGTGCTTTTTACCTTAGCAGGATGACCAGGTAGGTAGACAATAGTGCTCTTTACCTTATAAGGATGACCAGGTAGGTAGACAATAGTGCTCTTTACCTTAGAAGGATGACCAGGTAGGTAGACAATAGTGCTCTTTACCTTAGAAGGATGACCAGGTTGGCATCACATGACAGCTTCTCCACCCCCTGAGTCCCCTCTGTCCGGATATAATGAATCTTCTCCCTGATTGGTCAACGAGAGGAGAGAGCCAACTATTCAGCCAATAGTGACTTTGAATGCCTGCAAATAGTGCCTGTCCTCCCTCTGCTTTCCAGAAGGAGTGTCTCCGTGGTCGTCTATAGCCTGTATAGCCTACAATACAGTTACTATACAACAACATTGCATGATTTAAATCACTGTTTTTAAATGACTTTGTCACAGTTTCAACAAGCAGAAAGGGAACTTAACTTGCACAGTGGAATTATTGTCGCTAATCTTAACAGAGGCTATGGCGAAAATATCTAGCGAATAGGTCCTGTCCACACAGAGGGGGAAATCATTGACTTTGTATTGTGTGACAGTGCCTCCTTGTAATTTCGGTCAGCTAGAAAACAACCGAAAAACACCTCAAATATACTGTGTGGCGGGATGCACTGCCAACAGGATAAAGAACCCAGAACTAAGTTTTCATAAGCTTCCAAAACTGGAAAAACTGCCTATAAGAAGGAGAAACGTGGATATAGGCAATAATATGTGAGGCATCAACAGCAAGATTCTACTTTTCCTCCCTCCTGTGGTGTCTAATTAGGAGATATTGACAGAGAGATTGATATTGTTTGTCAATATGCCTTGCTCTCTTCTAGACACAGGGTAGTACAATAATCATTTGACATGCTGATATTCCATGTTTTTAAACTAGTTACAGGCATTTTGTTTTGACAAAGATTTTGAAACATCTACTGTAGATTGGTCATTTTCTAATGCAGGCTAGTAAATCCCCTGTATCTATAGATCTCACACTGAGCTTTTAGCCTATAGCCAAAGGAAATGCTAGAAATGGGCATATGGGCTGGGAGGACCAATGGAAAATCTCGATAGTTTCTCCATACTCCAGCTGTC
Source organism: Notolepis coatsorum (assembly GCF_963971535.1). NCBI lineage: Eukaryota > Metazoa > Chordata > Actinopteri > Aulopiformes > Paralepididae > Notolepis > Notolepis coatsorum. The sequence continues at coordinate 21,664,891 of NC_140176.1, read as the reverse complement.
CAGCTGTCACCTGTGCGGTGATTGATTGATTGACCATTTTATTAACAGATTGCAGAATGGGTACAATACAGTACGGTTCAATACACACAATTGTTAAGGGGATGCAGACCAGAGAAAGACTTTCGTCTTGTTTACATTTTCAATATTCATAATGAATTGTAAGTAAGGGTGCAATTAGCACCGTGCAATCCATTCTTTGTGGATCCCGCCCAAGGTCTTTGCACTGGGTGTTTTTCTATGTAAAATATTGTATGCTCACACAATGTATGATGGTGACTTTACACTGCACCAGAGATAAAGTGTACATTCCCCCCGAATCATGAAATGTATAACTTGATACTGACTCAAATAATTAGCTCAGAATTGGCAACACTATGTCCAGGTGAACCTTTGTCTATGTAGGCTTTTAGAGGGTTAATAGTGGAATATTATAGACTATGTACTGTATTGGGAATCACTATAGTGGTTATGTGGCTTTACTATACAAATGCTGTGTGTCTATAGTGATACACTATAGTATTTCTGTAGTAATTGGTCTGTGCAAGAAAATACAACATCACAACAACATGGAGTACAAGAGCAGCTCTGTCAACTGCAACTTGTTCTAAATGCAAAAAAAACGAAACTAGTGTTTTTGACAAATTCTAGAACAGTAAGATCAACATTGTCCGATATAATTGTTGTTGATGGTCAACAAATTGAGTTGGTATCTACTTTTAAATACCTAGGATTTTAAATTGATGACCACTTGTCTTTTAAAGCATATATCCATTATGTTACAAAAGAAGCTGAAGCTTTTACTGGGATTCTATTTTAGAAATAAGTAAAAATGAAAAAACACAACACAGGAATACAGTGGGTTTTACCATACCTCATTTCCATATGGAAGGTTACTGTATAATGTTGTCACCTTTGCGTGCCATAAAACCCCCCTAGTGTTGAGAAACGCCAGCTGAGACGTTTATTTCACTTCACACTGGTGAGACTGCAGAATCTTACGGGACTCTGGAAAGCTCTTAAGATAATAATCAGCTTTCAACACCTCATAAACACGCCCTGCCCCGACAAGTACAGTACTAACAAGGAGTAATGAGCGTGTGTGTGTGTGGGTGTGTGTGTGTGTGTGTGTGTGTGTGTGTGTGTGTGTGTGTGTGTGTGTGTGTGTGTGTGTGTGTGTGGGTGTGTGGGTGTGTGCGTGCGTGTGTGTGCGTGTGTGTGTGTGCGTGTGTGTGTGTGTGTGTGTGTGTGTGTGTGTGTGTGTGTGTGTGTGTGTGTGTGTGTGTGTGAGTGAGTGAGTGTCTCTGTAATTAGGGGGATGCTGGCTGTCCAACCAGTCAAGCTGCTAAATACGCGACTTTTACTCCTTTCTCACGCGTAAGGGTGTGAGGTTTTGTCCGCTGCTCACCAACTTTCTCTGTCTTCTTTAAGCCTACTGTTAGGAATTCCCTACTCACTCTCTCTAGCCCCCACCCTCTCGTTCTTTACTCTCGTTTACTCTCAGTGGCCACACCTGGACTATTATCAATTACCTCTCGCACCTGTGGTGGCAGGCTAATTAGTTCCCCTGTGGGCTTTAAATACCAGGGCTCTTCCCCTCGTTTCGGCGTGGGGTCGTGTTGTAAACATGCCGTATCATATTCTCAAACATCTAGACTCTTTCGGGAGGTCCTCTGTTCTGCCTATGCTGTATTGATTCTCCGGCGTAGAGATGTATGCTCCAGCCTTCGCCTGCTGTCGCCGTTGCCTGAGAGTGGGACTGGTCTGCGCTCCCTAGACTTCCACGGGAGGCATCCCAGTCATCCACTTCAGACCCCCCGCGCAGCTGTCGTCCTGACGCACATCCAGACCAGCGCCCGGCGTGAGACGAGGTGCAAGCTTTGGCCACCCGTCGCCGTTTGCCTGGAGGGAGACATTGTACTGCGCTCTCTAATCCTCTACGGGAGGTATTCCAGTGTTCCACTCCAGACCAGCGCGCCAGATGCGCTCAAGCCTTCGCCACCTGTCGCCGTTTGCCTGGAGGGAGACACTGTACTGCGCTCTCTAATCCTCTACGGGAGGTATTCCAGTGTTCCACTTCAGACCTTCGAGCTTGGCACGCTCTCCCGACCAGCGCGCAGACGCGCATCTCCTAGACCTTCGAGCTTGGCACGCTCTCCCGACCAGCGCGCAGACGCGCATCTCCTAGACCTTCGAGCTTGGCACGCTCTCCCGACCAGCGCGCAGACGCGCATCTCCTAGACCTTCGGGCTTGGCACGCTCTCCAGTCACCAGCGCGCAACGCGCATCTGCAAGGGCTTGGCACGCTCTCCAGTCACCAGCGCGCAACGCGCATCTTCAAGGGCTTGGCACGCTCTCCAGTCTCCAACGCGCATTTTCCAAAGATCCTCGTGCTTGGCACACTCCTCCTCGCAGACGCACCCCGATGCGTCTCTCGGTTCCGACGCGCACACCAAGGTGTGGCGCGCCACTCTGTTCCTCGGCTCCGACAGCGGCTACCCGGTGGACGACACCCTCGCCACCGCCGCTGTTCCAGCACTCTGTTCCTCGGCTCCGACAGCGGCTACCCGGTGGACGACACCCTCGCCACCGCCGCTGTTCCAGCACTCTGTTCCTCGGCTCCGACAGCGGCTACCCGGTGGACGACACCCTCGCCACCGCCACTGTTCCAGCACTCTGTTCCTCGGCTCCGACAGCGGCTACCCGGTGGACGACACCCTCGCCACCGCCACTGTTCCAGCACTCTGTTCCTCGGCTCCGACAGCAGCTACCCGGTGGACGACACCCTCGCCACCGCCACTGTTCCAGCACTCTGTTCCTCGGCTCCGACAGTCGGCTACCCGGTGGACGACACCCTCGCCACCGCCACTGTTCCAGCACTCTGTTCCTCGGCTCGGACAGCCAGCCACCCGGTGGCGATGCCCTCGCCCCGCTGCTGTCCCTGTACCATTACGCATACGCCTGGGTGAGTTTTGATTGTGATGTCACTCACCCAGCGTAATGCCTCTTGCCCCCGTTCCCGCTGCTGTTTCCTGTACCATTACGCATACGCCTGGGTGAGTTTTGATTGTGATGTCACTCACCCAGCGTAATGCCTCTTGCCCCCGTTCCCGCTGCTGTTTCCTGTACCATTACGCATACGCCTGGGTGAGTTTTGATTGTGATGTCACTCACCCAGCGTAATGCCTCTTGCCCCCGTTCCCGCTGCTGTTCCTGTACCATTACGCATACGCCTGGGTGAGTTTTGATTGTGATGTCACTCACCCAGCGTATTGCCTCCGTTAGTTCTCACTTAGTTAGTAGTTTGGACATTTCATCTCCCACTCTGTTTTTGTTCTCACTTAGATAGTATTTTTGGACATTACATCTCCCCCTGTGTGTTTGTCACACGAAGATATTATTACTTTGTTTTCTTTGTTTATTTGGACTGTTCTGCATCTGCTCTGTTTGTTCCCTTTTGAATATTAACCCTCTCCTCTGTTCTGCAGAGCGGCCCAGATGTTTTCCCACCAGTCCCCAGTTCCTCCCTGTCCCCAGCCCGCCTCCGCGGGTCTCTGTCCCCAGTTCCTCCCTGTTCCCCAGCCCGCCTCCGCGGGCCTCAGTCCCCTCTGTCCCTAGTTCTCCCCTTTCTAGTTCCACCTAGTTCCTGGTCCCAAGTTCTCCCCTTCTAGTTCCACCTAGTTCCTTGTCCCTAGTTCTCCTAGTCCCCAGTTCTCCTGTTCCCTAGCTCTCCTTGTCCCGACTTCTCCTAGTCTCTAGTTCCTCTGTTCCCTTACCTTCCCCTAGCGTTCCTTAATGTTTCCCCTAGCGTTCATTAACCTTCCCTTAGTGTTCCCTTTCCTGCCCGCCTCTTAAAGGCACCTAGTTTTTCCCCTCTTGTTATATTCCTGTATTTGTGTTCTCCCTTAAAGGGACAGTGCCCTTTTTCCCTGTCTCTCAATAAATATCTGTTTCTTGGCAAACCATCATACCTGTCTTGTGTTGTGCGATTGGGGTCGGTTACAAACCATAACAGTACGACCCCACCAAATCGACGACCCCAGCCAGCACAGACGGTGTATGTTGAGTTTGCCTTTTTTTTTTCTCTTGTTCCCTCTAGTTCCCCTCTAGCTCCCCTGTTAGCCCTGTTGGCTTCCCTGTTAGCCCTGTTTGACCCCCCTGCAGCTTGTTAGGCCTCTACTACCAGCATGGCCCCTGTAGCTAGCCTTGCCCTGGCAGCTAACCCAGTCCCTCAGCAGAGCCCCAGTCTGCTAGCTTAGCCCCGGCTGCTAGCACAGCCTCTATGTTTTATGCAGCCCTTGCTGCTGGCATGGGCCCTGTAGCTAGCCATGCCAGGCAGCTAACCCAATTCCCTCTGCATGGCCCCGGTCTGCTAGCTTGGCCCCGGCTGTTAGCACAGCCTCTATGTTATTGCAGCCTTGCAGCTGGCATAGGCCCTGTAGCTAGCCAGGCCCAAGCAGCTAACCCGGTCCCTCTGCATGGCCTCCACTTTTTTGTGTAGTTTCCCCACTGCTAGGACTGCCCTTTCAGCTAGCAAGGTCAGTTTCCCCACTGCTAGGACTGCCCTTTCAGCTAGCAAGGTCAGTTTATCTCCCACTGCTAGGACTGCCCTTTCAGCTAGCAAGGTCAGTTTTATCCCCACTGCTAGGACTGCCCTTTCAGCTAGCAAGGTCAGTTTATCTCACACAGCTAGGACTGTCCTTCCAGCTAGCTTGTTCTCTCTTGCTGGTCCAGTCCTGTCTGCCAGCCTAGCTCCGGCAGCTAGCGCAGCCTCTATGTTAATGTAGCAGTACAGCTGGCATAGGCCCTGTAGCTATCAGTGCCTTGGCAGCTACCCTTTCCCCCTGCTAGCCTAGCTCGGCAGCTAGCGCAGCCTCTATGTTGATGTAGCAGTACAGCTAGCATAGGCCCTGTAGCTATCAGTGCCCTGGCAGCTACCCTTTCCCTCTGCTAGCCTAGCTCGGCAGCTTGCACAGCCTCTATGTTGATGTAGCAGTACAGCTAGCATAGGCCCTGTAGCTATCAGTGCCCTGGCAGCTAACTTTCCCTCTGCTAGCCCTTTCCCGGTGCTACCATGGTTACCCCTTAGCTACCCTGCTTGCCCCTCAGTTCTCTAAACCAGTTCTCTAGACCGGTTCTCTAGGCCAGTTCTCTTGGCCAGTTCTCTAGGCCAGTTCGCTAGACCAGTTCCTCTAGACTAGTTCTCTGGACCCAGTTCCTCCTGACCCGGTTCCTCTAGGCCCGGTTTCCTCTAGGCCAGTTCCTCCAGTTACCCCTCGGCGACCCTGTTTCTTTTGCTAGCCCCACTCTTGTGGTGGCTTCCCCTGCTGGCTTGGCCAGTACCTTTTGTTTTTGTCTTGTTTTGCCCCCTGCCACTCTGTCTGTATTTGTTTTGGGTCGCCAGGTGGCTCCCGTTGAGGGGGGGGTACTGTGAGGTTTTGTCCGCTGCTCACCAACTTTCTCTGTCTTCTTTAAGCCTACTGTTAGGAATTCCCTACTCACTCTCTCTAGCCCCCACCCTCTCGTTCTTTACTCTCGTTTACTCTCAGTGGCCACACCTGGACTATTATCAATTACCTCTCGCACCTGTGGTGGCAGGCTAATTAGTTCCCCTGTGGGCTTTAAATACCAGGGCTCTTCCCCTCGTTTCGGCGTGGGGTCGTGTTGTAAACATGCCGTATCATATTCTCAAACATCTAGACTCTTTCGGGAGGTCCTCTGTTCTGCCTATGCTGTATTGATTCTCCGGCGTAGAGATGTATGCTCCAGCCTTCGCCTGCTGTCGCCGTTGCCTGAGAGTGGGACTGGTCTGCGCTCCCTAGACTTCCACGGGAGGCATCCCAGTCATCCACTTCAGACCCCCCGCGCAGCTGTCGTCCTGACGCACATCCAGACCAGCGCCCGGCGTGAGACGAGGTGCAAGCTTTGGCCACCCGTCGCCGTTTGCCTGGAGGGAGACATTGTACTGCGCTCTCTAATCCTCTACGGGAGGTATTCCAGTGTTCCACTCCAGACCAGCGCGCCAGATGCGCTCAAGCCTTCGCCACCTGTCGCCGTTTGCCTGGAGGGAGACACTGTACTGCGCTCTCTAATCCTCTACGGGAGGTATTCCAGTGTTCCACTTCAGACCTTCGAGCTTGGCACGCTCTCCCGACCAGCGCGCAGACGCGCATCTCCTAGACCTTCGAGCTTGGCACGCTCTCCCGACCAGCGCGCAGACGCGCATCTCCTAGACCTTCGAGCTTGGCACGCTCTCCCGACCAGCGCGCAGACGCGCATCTCCTAGACCTTCGGGCTTGGCACGCTCTCCAGTCACCAGCGCGCAACGCGCATCTGCAAGGGCTTGGCACGCTCTCCAGTCACCAGCGCGCAACGCGCATCTTCAAGGGCTTGGCACGCTCTCCAGTCTCCAACGCGCATTTTCCAAAGATCCTCGTGCTTGGCACACTCCTCCTCGCAGACGCACCCCGATGCGTCTCTCGGTTCCGACGCGCACACCAAGGTGTGGCGCGCCACTCTGTTCCTCGGCTCCGACAGCGGCTACCCGGTGGACGACACCCTCGCCACCGCCGCTGTTCCAGCACTCTGTTCCTCGGCTCCGACAGCGGCTACCCGGTGGACGACACCCTCGCCACCGCCGCTGTTCCAGCACTCTGTTCCTCGGCTCCGACAGCGGCTACCCGGTGGACGACACCCTCGCCACCGCCACTGTTCCAGCACTCTGTTCCTCGGCTCCGACAGCGGCTACCCGGTGGACGACACCCTCGCCACCGCCACTGTTCCAGCACTCTGTTCCTCGGCTCCGACAGCGGCTACCCGGTGGACGACACTCTCGCCACCGCCACTGTTCCAGCACTCTGTTCCTCGGCTCCGACAGTCGGCTACCCGGTGGACGACACCCTCGCCACCGCCACTGTTCCAGCACTCTGTTCCTCGGCTCGGACAGCCAGCCACCCGGTGGCGATGCCCTCGCCCCGCTGCTGTCCCTGTACCATTACGCATACGCCTGGGTGAGTTTTGATTGTGATGTCACTCACCCAGCGTAATGCCTCTTGCCCCCGTTCCCGCTGCTGTTTCCTGTACCATTACGCATACGCCTGGGTGAGTTTTGATTGTGATGTCACTCACCCAGCGTAATGCCTCTTGCCCCCGTTCCCGCTGCTGTTTCCTGTACCATTACGCATACGCCTGGGTGAGTTTTGATTGTGATGTCACTCACCCAGCGTAATGCCTCTTGCCCCCGTTCCCGCTGCTGTTCCTGTACCATTACGCATACGCCTGGGTGAGTTTTGATTGTGATGTCACTCACCCAGCGTATTGCCTCCGTTAGTTCTCACTTAGTTAGTAGTTTGGACATTTCATCTCCCACTCTGTTTTTGTTCTCACTTAGATAGTATTTTTGGACATTACATCTCCCCCTGTGTGTTTGTCACACGAAGATATTATTACTTTGTTTTCTTTGTTTATTTGGACTGTTCTGCATCTGCTCTGTTTGTTCCCTTTTGAATATTAACCCTCTCCTCTGTTCTGCAGAGCGGCCCAGATGTTTTCCCACCAGTCCCCAGTTCCTCCCTGTCCCCAGCCCGCCTCCGCGGGTCTCTGTCCCCAGTTCCTCCCTGTTCCCCAGCCCGCCTCCGCGGGCCTCAGTCCCCTCTGTCCCTAGTTCTCCCCTTTCTAGTTCCACCTAGTTCCTGGTCCCAAGTTCTCCCCTTCTAGTTCCACCTAGTTCCTTGTCCCTAGTTCTCCTAGTCCCCAGTTCTCCTGTTCCCTAGCTCTCCTTGTCCCGACTTCTCCTAGTCTCTAGTTCCTCTGTTCCTTTACCTTCCCCTAGCGTTCCTTAATGTTTCCCCTAGCGTTCATTAACCTTCCCTTAGTGTTCCCTTTCCTGCCCGCCTCTTAAAGGCACCTAGTTTTTCCCCTCTTGTTATATTCCTGTATTTGTGTTCTCCCTTAAAGGGACAGTGCCCTTTTTCCCTGTCTCTCAATAAATATCTGTTTCTTGGCAAACCATCATACCTGTCTTGTGTTGTGCGATTGGGGTCGGTTACAAACCATAACAAAGGGAAACTGGATCCCAATCGAACTGACCTGTGAAGAACCAGTGATGATGAGGTATCAGTATGAACACCTCTTTATACACCAGCACTACATACACTGACTGAGCTCAATGCTCAGTGTTTAATGTGAAACAATATATTTGGTCCTTAATGATATTAATCACTATAATAGGCTTAAACCTTTTGGCCCACCTGCCAAAGGCTCCTGTAGGCCTACTTTTCATAATAATGTTATTGGGCTACTTGTAAGACTACTGTGGCTTCTGTGGTTGTAGTTTATTAAATTTAAAGGGCTTATTAAATAAATAGGAAATAGCTAAATGCCCATCCTGATATAAATAAGAAAGAACAGTCTCATTTAGCCTACAGGCAGTCTGTTGTCATAATTAATTAACTTCCTCTTGCAGGCTGGACGGTTGATTGCTGAGAGAGTCAGACAATTATTTACCCGGCAATATTTTCTACACACTATTTAGCCCATATCGTTCCTCGCATTAATTATTATTATTTATTTAAATGTTCTCTCTGTCTTGTCTCTAAGCTGTCTCCCTTTCTCTGTAGTATCCCCACCATGTTGTCATTGTGAAAGTCCATGTACTGTGTTTGTCCATGTACTGTGATGCAATGTCTGTAAAGTGCTCTGAGATACCTTATGTAAGGTGCTATATAAAATAAATGTATTATTATTATTATTATTATTATTATTATTATTATTATTATTATTATTATTATTATTATTATTATTATTATTATTATTATTATTATTATTATTATTATTATTTATATTCTGAATAGGGAATGTGTGAGGAGGGTAGAGCGATGCGAATCAACAGTAATTACATTTGTTATGATGAATACAAAATATGACACTTGCTTTGAAATACAGGAGATTAACAGGAGAAAGGGCTAAACGAAAGCTCAGCAGGAGAAAGTATTGAAATTAGGTAGAAATCTGGAGGGTTTGCAGGTTAGCTAACTAGCTACTGTAGCTCCATGCCATTCTGACCTATGATCAATCGAAGTATTATATTATGAATCTCGGGAGGAAGCCCACACTATGCCCCTTCGTCTTCTCTCCTCTTACCCTGAGTCTGCCCTCTATTCCCACGGTTCCGCCTATCCAGCCCAATCGAACCAATCCATTAAAACCACAATTCCGCTCCACCTACGCAGTTCTAGTGGCGACTCGCCATTTGCCCAATTCTCCCACAATATGCCCTTTAAAACTCATTTATTTCCCCTCCTCCGCATCTCAATCTCTTTAAGGGAATAAGAGGTACGTGTCATAAATTATGTCTTTGTTTACATAGCGATCATTCATTGTCGCGTAGTATGTGCTTTTACCCTATTGCACAGGTTGTATAATGTATATCCATATTGTAACGTTTAGAAATTACAATGTTTAGAAATGACGACAAGCACAGGCAAGTAATATATTGTCATAATTGTCCTGAATATCCTTAATTATGTTTCCTCCATATGGTAATGTTTAGAAATGACAATAAGCACCTGTAAGTATATTGTCGGTGCAATGATTATAAGTTATTCTGAATATATTGTTTAAACATGTATTGTGTGTCTGTGCCGTCATTGGTGTGGGTTGATATCGTGAAAAACCCCTCTTTGCTATGATTCAGACAGATCACGTTAGAGTGTACGGTGTTCCGCAGGGACAACCTTTGAGAACACAAATCGTTTTCTGACAACTCAGAAGGAGTGGCAAAGATGTGGTTCTGTTTTCATTCTCCTCAGGCAGGCCCAGTTGTATTTAGACTAGCATCACATTAGATATATAGATAGATAGATAGATAGATAGATAGATAGATAGATAGATAGATAGATAGATAGATAGATAGATAGATAGATAGATAGATAGATAGATAGATAGATAGATAGATAGATAGATAGATAGATAGATAGATAGATAGATAGATAGATAGATAGATAGATAGATAGATAGATAGATAGATAGATAGATAGATAGATAGATAGATAGATAGATAGATAGATAGATAGATAGATAGATAGATAGATAGATAGATAGATAGATAGATAGATAGATAGATAGATAGATAGATAGATAGATAGATAGATAGATAGATAGATAGATAGATAGATAGATAGATAGATAGATAGATAGATAGATAGATAGATAGATAGATAGATAGATAGATAGATAGATAGATAGATAGATAGATAGATAGATAGATAGATAGATAGATAGATAGATAGATAGATAGATAGATAGATAGATAGATAGATAGATAGATAGATAGATAGATAGATAGATAGATAGATAGATAGATAGATAGATAGATAGATAGATAGATAGATAGATAGATAGATAGATAGATAGATAGATAGATAGATAGATAGATAGATAGATAGATAGATAGATAGATAGATAGATAGATAGATAGATAGATAGATAGATAGATAGATAGATAGATAGATAGATAGATAGATAGATAGATAGATAGATAGATAGATAGATAGATAGATAGATAGATAGATAGATAGATAGATAGATAGATAGATAGATAGATAGATAGATAGATAGATAGATAGATAGATAGATAGATAGATAGATAGATAGATAGATAGATAGATAGATAGATAGATAGATAGATAGATAGATAGATAGATAGATAGATAGATAGATAGATAGATAGATAGATAGATAGATAGATAGATAGATAGATAGATAGATAGATAGATAGATAGATAGATAGATAGATAGATAGATAGATAGATAGATAGATAGATAGATAGATAGATAGATAGATAGATAGATAGATAGATAGATAGATAGATAGATAGATAGATAGATAGATAGATAGATAGATAGATAGATAGATAGATAGATAGATAGATAGATAGATAGATAGATAGATAGATAGATAGATAGATAGATAGATAGATAGATAGATAGATAGATAGATAGATAGATAGATAGATAGATAGATAGATAGATAGATAGATAGATAGATAGATAGATAGATAGATAGATAGATAGATAGATAGATAGATAGATAGATAGATAGATAGATAGATAGATAGATAGATAGATAGATAGATAGATAGATAGATAGATAGATAGATAGATAGATAGATAGATAGATAGATAGATAGATAGATAGATAGATAGATAGATAGATAGATAGATAGATAGATAGATAGATAGATAGATAGATAGATAGATAGATAGATAGATAGATAGATAGATAGATAGATAGATAGATAGATAGATAGATAGATAGATAGATAGATAGATAGATAGATAGATAGATAGATAGATAGATAGATAGATAGATAGATAGATAGATAGATAGATAGATAGATAGATAGATAGATAGATAGATAGATAGATAGATAGATAGATAGATAGATAGATAGATAGATAGATAGATAGATAGATAGATAGAACTCAAACTGCTCCAACCAAGCTGCTGAGTGGCCAACAGGTTGAAACCAGTGGTTGTACTGGGCAGCTCCCAGGTGTGAATGTGTGTATTTATCTGGGAATGTAAGATCAAAGTGTATTATTATTATTATTATTATTAAAGGTTATTATTCATAGGATTACCTTAATGCATGGTTTCTGGCCAGGCCGGGCTGTCGCTCTTGTAACATGTCAAAGATATTCGGCTGACGAAGGAACCCCACTATCTTGTCATTGTAAGCTGCAAAGAGAGAGAGAGAGAGAGAGAGAGAGAGAGAGAGAGAGAGAGAGAGAGAGAGAGAGAGAGAGAGAGAGAGAGAGAGAGTTTCAAGTTTCAAGTTTCTTTAATAGTTGTCATACAGAAGTACAGAATACTTTTATACAAAATGCTTCTTACTGTTACGCTCCAGAGACTGTGCAAGACAAGATAAGTATGAAATAAAATAACATAGTATAGCATGTAAATTAGAAGTAAAAAAAATGAGGTCACAGTGTTCAGTTTAGACATATGTACAATGTTCGATGCAGAATAGACGTAACTGAGTTACCATATAATATACAATACTATGCAGTGTACTAATATACAATACTATATAGTGCAAGGCAGAAATGGGATGAGGTGCAATTTAGGTACAATTTACAGTAGGTGTACGAGTTGTAGTACAAATCCTTTATCAATAAATATAAAGTGTGTTTGTGTGATCTAAAGTGTGGAGAGTGGGTGCTGCAGTGTGTTGTTTGTTTAAGTGAGTGTGTGCGTGTGGGTGTGTGTGCTGTGTGCATTTGATGGTTGTTGCATAGTGTTTATTGTTCGTTTAGCAGGCAGAGAGACTGTATTATTAATACATTCACATGTCCCTGAAGACTCTGGCAGGAGCACTCATTCAGGGGTACTACAACTATGCCTGCACCTCATGGTACCAAAGCACCTCAAAGGCGCTAAAAACAAAATTACAAACATCTCAAAACAAACTGGTCAGACTACTGCTTGACCTTACTCCTAGAACCCACCTCACCCCTGCCCACTTTGACAACCTAGGATGGCTTAGAGTAGATGACAGAGTACAGCAACTTGCAATGGGCCTGGTCTACAAGATACACTACACGACCAAGGTACCCATGTACATGTCAAAATACTTCCCAAAGGTCAGTGAATACCACGATCACAACACCAGAGGGAGCTCCACAAATCATGTTAAACCCAGATTCGGCTCAAATAAGGGACTAAACACGTTTCGCAATTATGCCACATCAATGTGGAACGCCCTACCTAAAGCTGTAAAGGAATGTGAATCACTACCCACTTTCAAAACCTCTCTCAAGGGACACCTACGGGACTGCAATTCAACACTGGCCCCTGTAAATATCCTAACCCAACCCCCTCCAATGTACAGTCATTTACCTAGTATGGTTTTGTCAATAGTCCAATGTACAATTTTGTTTGTTTGTACAGTGTCTCCTCCCCCCCCCTCAATGTACAGTTTTGCTTGTTTATACAGTGTGCCCCCCCCCCCCCCCCAACCACCTCCAATGTAAATTACCCAGTATGGTTGTCAATATCCCAATGTACCCAACCCCCCCCACCCAACCTCCTCCAATGTACAGGTTCTACGTCAAATGTATATACTCCCTTTTCTTGACTCCTTCTGTATCACAAACAGTACTGTATTTGCAAATCTGGTATGTCATAAATGTATAGATGTAGCAGTACTGACTATCTGTATGTCATGTATGTCATATATGTCCTGATGAATTGAAAATGGGGGACCCTGATGTAAACAAGACGAAAGTCTTTCTCTGGTCTGCATCCCCTTAACAATTGTGTGTATTGAGCTGTACTGTATTGTACCCATTCTGCAATCTGTTAATAAAGTTTTCAATCAATCAATCAATCAATCAATCAATTGGTAAAGTCCTTCCTCAGTCCAGTCCATGCTTACTGAAATCTAGTTTGCATGCAATGTGGAGTAGACTTCAGTTGTCTTCAGGCAGCTTGTACGGACAGGAGCTTGACCCCATCGACTTTGCATTCGTTTGTGTCTCGTACGCAGAACCGGGTGGATTGTGCCTAGAAAGGACTCTACCGATCAACGTCGTCCTCACTGGTACGTAGGAAATAGGGCCAGGCCAGGGTTCCAAAAATCACAACTATCCCTTTAAATGTTTGGGTCCTGGGGCTGACTCTGGAACTGACTTGAGAATAGAAGAATTTATGGCGGCTGGGTGGCGCAGCGGACATTGCGCTCGTCACCAACGCAAGAGACGCCGGGTTCGACTCCGGCTGTCGGCGTAGCCTCCGGCTTGGGCCAGCCGTCATACTAACTCAATTGGCAGAGTTAGCGGGTGGAAGTCGATGGGTGGTAATCTGGACGTTGTGGACAGTGACTCCTACAGGTCGGTTGGGGGACGCCTGCACAGCAGAGACAGGAAATGGCGGGGGTAGTGTGAGCCTCCCACACGTTACACCTCGCCGAATGAGAGTCCGCGCTGGCAGGTGAAAAGATGTGACAGGCTGCCTCCTTGCGTATCGGAGGGGACACGTGATGCAAAGCTTCTATCCTCCCTACAACCGGCCAGTGGGGGGCATATGCGAGCGACGTTCAAGACAGGGGAGGGGAGAATTGGCACACTGGAATTGGGATGGGAGAAAAATAGAAAAAGGGGAGAAAAAGTGGATAAAAAAATTGAGAATAGAAGAATTTCTAGCACTTACAAAACACATTATACTGCCTTTATCGCACAGACGGCAGTCAAACAAACAAACAAAAAACATGTTTGGGCACTCAGCCCGCCGTCCGTGTTCTAGCTGTCAGTTCTGTCCCGGGCTGGTCTTCGGTTTTAGTGTGGATCTGTAATTATGGTGATGCTGACGACGGTATTGTCTGGAAGGGGATGGGGAGGATGAAGGGGGGGAGAGGAGCAGAGGATGGAATAGTAGGGTGATGGGGAAGATGACAGGGGGGGATGCAAGGATTCCTGTGGCACGCCAGCACTTCTTTGAGCGTCGTGTGTGTGTGTGTGTGTGTGTGTGTGTGTGTGTGTGTGTGTGTGTGTGTGTGTGTGTGTGTGTGTGTGTGTGTGTGTGTGTGTGTGTCTGGAGGTCTAGGATCGGTTGTCAGGGTAATTATCATCTGGAATCTAAAAGATGTGCCTCTGAGGTTTCGCTGGTCTGTGTGTGTGTGTCTGTGTGTGTGTGTGTGTGTGTGTGTGTGTGTGTGTGTGTGTGTGTGTGTGTGTGTGTGTGTGTGTGTGTGTGTGTGTGTGTGTGTGTGTGTGTGTGTGTGTGTGTGTGTGTGTGTGTGTGTGTGTGTGTGTGTGTGTGTGTGTGTGTGTGCGTGCGTGCGTGTGTGTGTGTGGGTCAGTGCCAGGCAGTCACGCGATCCCAGTCCTAAAGCGCAGGGAGCCTTTCCACGGGCACAGAGCGCGTGTTGGTTGAGTTTCCGTGGAGCTTTGATCACTCCTGTGTCTCACGCACAACCACAGCATCGTAGAGCTATTGTCTCTTTCTGTTACCTTTCTGTTACAGGAAATTATTCCCCCTTTTCAAAGCATCCAAGATCATCATGGCGCAACTATAGTGCGAAACCGCGCAGACCCATGGCACCACTCTCGCATGCGTCCAATAAATGGTCCCTGGCAGTGACGAGTGAGTGAGTGAATGAGTGAGTGAGTGAGTGAGTGAGTGAATGAGTGAGTGAGTGAGCGAGCGAGCGAGTGAGGGAGTGAGTGAGTGAGTGAGTGAGTGAGTGAGTGAGTGAGTGAGTGAGTGAGTGAGTGAGTGAGTGAGTGAGTGAGTGAGTGAGTGAGTGAGGAAGTGAGTGACTGAGTGAGTGAGTGACTGAGTGAGTGAGTGAGTGAGTGAGTGAGTGAGTGAGTGAGTGAGTGAGTGAGTGAGTGAGTGAGTGAGCGAGTGAGTGAGTGAGAGAGTGAGAGAGTGAGTGAGTGAGTGAGTGAGTGAGTGACTGACTGACTGAGTGACTGAGTGACTGAGTGACTGAGTGAGTGAGTGAGTGAGTGACTGAGTGACTGAGTGACTGAGTGAGTGAGTGAGTGAGTAACCACAACGTGCCCTGCATGGCCCATGACGGCAGCCCCGCGAGCACTGTGGGGAGAATTACTCACAGGCCCTATTTAGGAGGATGGTGTTGGCATCCCTCTCGTAACGGTAAACTCCATATGTAAACAGTATGGTATTTCAGGGGGAAATGTCGGGTCAAAACAGTGACTCGCCTGCAAAACAGACCTCTAACTAAATTTGTGAGGACATGAGGACACACAGGAGACAAGTGAGGAAGACGTCAGGCTTCCTCTGTGTATTCCCTACGGCCTTAAAATGGCGGCAATTTTTTCAGTTTCCTGGTCGTGCAGGAATTGAGGACTTAGTATGCTTATGTTTGTCTTTGGAACTCACCCATAGTGTCATAGATGCAAAGCATGAGGGCAGATTCTCTGAACACACAAGACACAAGTCAAAGTGCCATATGCCTGGGAGCCAAATAACCCTGAGTGACTGAATGAATGTGTGGGTGGCAGGTTGTCCCACTGCTCATACTTACACGGGGTGCCCAGTGGTACGGAGTCTGGGTGGTACTGGCTGCGTATGGCTGCTACCAGGCTGTTACCTGGTCTGATCACCAGAGCAGCCCCTCGATTCCTCGACACCTCAGAGGCCTATGGGAGCAGAGAGAGATACGCAATCAATCAATCAATCAATCAATCAATCAATCAATCAATCAATCAATCAATCAGATGTATTTATATAGCACGTTCTACATGACACAAGCCAAACACAGTGCTTTACAAAGGCAGGTAGGGGAACAGACAGGTCATACAACAAAATTGCACATCAGTACAATAGCTCAGGCAAGGTACAGGTCAGGATCAAGGAAACGCTAGAGAATAAAGGTATGTTTTGAGCTGGGATTTAAAGGACTCGCAGAGGCGTGAGGTTCAAGACTGGTTTAACTGAAGGATGTGTGCAACTTTCTCTGGTGTGTCACTCCAGTCACTCTAAAAAACAGTATGCATAATTATGTCTCTTCTCTTCTCTTCTCTTCTCTTCTCTTCTCTTCTCTTCTCTTCTCTTCTCTTCTCTTCTCTTCTCTTCTCTTCTCTTCTCTTCTCTTCTCTTCTCTTCTCTTCTCATCAAGAACCTTGGTTTGGGGGTGATAGTGACTCAGGAGGTAGAGCAGTCGTCTGGTAATCCGGAGGTTCTCGGTTCGATTCCCACTCCTCCCGGGCAGCGTGTCGAAGTGTCCTCACTTAACCCCTAATTGTTCCCGATGTGCAGGTTAGCACCTTGCATGGTTGCTTCCGCCATCGGTGTGTGAATGTGAGAGTGAATGGGTAGAATGTGAGGAACAAATTGTAAAGCGCTTTGGATAAAAGCACTATATAAATGTAGCCATTTATAAGAATAAGAACCTTGGGATGTGTGTGTGTGTGTGTGTGTGTGTGTGTGTGTGTGTGTGTGTGTGTGTGTGTGTGTGTGTGTGTGTGTGTGTGTGTGTACCTCCCCAGCGCTGTAGCTGCGTAGCCTCTGTAGGTGCTGTCTGTGCGTGAGGTGGTTGGGCAGGCGTCCGTTCTGCAGGGGGATGCGGGGGTCTATGAAGGTGGTGGCCCTGCTGTTGTGATCCACGAAAAACGACTGGAGCAGGAGAGACAAGATGCAGGAGAGATGCATCGTGGGAAAACATGATGGAGGAAAGTGTGAATGTGAAGAAAAGCAACAAAGAAAAGTGCTCTCTCCCTTTTTTTATTCTTTCTTTCTGATTTCCATCTTCCCATCAATTATCACCTATACGCACACACTGAAACACGGACAGATAGGCAGACAGTAACACACACACACACACACGCGCACACGCACACACACACACACACGCACACACACACACACACACGCGACACACACACACACACACACACACACACACACACACACACACACACACACACACACACACACACACACACACACACACACACACACACACACACACACACACACAATTCATGCTATATTATGTTATTATGTTATTTGATACTATCTTGTCTAGCACAGTCTCTGGAGCGTAACAGTAAGAACCCAGGTGGCCAGCATACTCGGCCCAATTCCGGCTACCGGTCGGCACACTCGGCATATGTCCGGCACGGCACGCCAACGATGAGCCGGATCTGGCGCGGTAATGGTTGCCGGGGCAGAGCCGACTCGCGCTCGCCAAAGATAAACCGGCTCTGGCCCGGCAATGGTTGCCGGGGCGGAGCCGACTCGCGCTCGCCAAAGATAAACCGGCTCTGGCCCAGCAATGGTTGCCGGGGCGGAGCCGACTCGCGCTCGCCAAAGATAAACCGGCTCTGGCCCGGCAATGGTTGCCGGGGCGGAGCCGACTCGGGCTCGCCAAAGATAAACCGGCTCTGGCCCGGCAATGGTTGCCGGGGCTGAGCCGACTCGGGCTCGCCAAAGATAAACCGGCTCTGGCCCGGCTCGGCTTGCCGTGCCAGAGCCGACTCGGGCTCGCCAAAGATAAACCGGCTCTGGCCCGGCTCGGCTTGCCGTGCCAGAGCCGACTCGGGCTCGCCAAAGATAAACCGGCTCTGGCACGGCAATGGTTGCCGGGGCAGAGCCGACTCGGGCTCGCCAAAGATAAACCGGCTCTGGCTCGGTGTAAAGGCCGAATGAGTGTTTTTTGTTATTTATTATTATTATTATTATTATTATTAGTATTATTATTATCATTATCATAATTTTTATCAATAGAAGGTTACAATTTATGGGAATGTAATGATTGAGGGGAATGTTATGATTGAGGGGAAGGTTATGATTCTGTGTAGCCTGTTGGGTGGACTCTGTGGCGCTGTGAGTGGATCACCTGCACCTGTCGGGTGATCGGGCACAGCGCAGCGGAGATCATTAGATAGGTGATAGGAATCAGCTGTTGGGCGGTAGCCGATGGGGAAACCATATGATTTTCTTACCGCTTCAGGACGCTTTCGGAAACTGTTTAGATTACACTTTAAGCAATTAGACCAGGTTATATGACGTTTTAGGATCACTGTGATCAACCCTCCCATGTAACCTACTTATTCTAATTAAATCGGGTCACCACATCGGTGTCTGATAACGGAGCTTAATGTGTGGAAAACTATTTCTTTGGACGTTGAGCGCGTATGGATTCACTCCCCGTCTACACCAAGAAGCGGCATTCTGGCATGTTGCCGCTACACTCGGCAATGGTTTGCGGCGTCGTTTCTTGCGCTAGCCTCTTGTTAGCCAGCATTGCCTTAATAGCTTTGAGCTAAGGATCTTTGCCGATGCATAAAGTATTGTTTATAGTGCATTTCTTGCCACCTTATAGCATTTGTACATTTGTATGACCGTCTATAATGCTCCCGTTTTTCCGGACGTTTTGGTAATGATTTTCACTATAAAATCATATTTCTAAATGACAGGAAGTTGATAAACTGGCCGGAATAGCTTTGAGCTAACGGATCTTTGCCGATGCATTCCATTCTAAACGTAACGTTAGTTGTTCAAAACATTACCCGTCTATATAATTTGTTCCTCAACGTTATATAGACAGGTCATGTTTTGTAAACTAACGTTATGTTTAGAATGGAATGAATACGGGTCGGGAAAGATAGTTAGCTCAAAGCTAATCCGGAAGGACAGCTAACAGTAGCTGCTGTCTAACTGTGATGCATTTTCTGTTTGCAGTCCAATGTTCACCAAAACACACACCCACACACTTATAATTTGTTCCTCAACGTTATATAGACAGGTCATGTTTTGTAAACTAACGTTATGTTTAGAATGGAATGAATACATGGGTCGGGAAAGATAGTTAGCTCAAAGCTAATCCGGAAGGACAGCTAACAGTAGCTACTGTCTAACTGTGATGCATTTTCTGTTTGCAGTCCAATGTTCACCAAAACACACACCCACACACTTATAATTTGTTCCTCAACGTTATATAGACAGGTCATGTTTTGTAAACTAACGTTATGTTTAGAATGGAATGAATACTAACACAACACAGACTGCAGCTCCCCAAGCTAACACAAGCTAACACAACACAGACTGCAGCTCCCCAAGCTAACACAAGCTAACACAACACAGACTGCAGCTCCCCAAGCTAACACAAGCTAACACAACACAGACTGCAGCTCCCCAAGCTAACACAAGCTAACACAACATGGACTGCAGCTTCCCAAGCTAACACAAGCTAACACAACACAGACTGCAGCTCCCCAAGCTAACACAAGCTAACACAACACAGACTGCAGCTCCCCAAGCTAACACAAGCTAACACAACACAGACTGCAGCTCCCCAAGCTAACACAAGCTAACACAACATGGACCGCAGCTCCCCAAGCTAACAGAAGCTAACACAACACAGACTGCAGCTCCCCAAGCTAACACAAGCTAACACAACACAGACTGCAGCTCCCCAAGCTAACACAAGCTAACACAACATGGACTGCAGCTCCCCAAGCTAACACAATCTAACACAACACAGACTGCAGCTCCCCAAGCTAACACAAGCTAACACAACACAGACTGCAGCTCCCCAAGCTAACACAAGCTAACACAACACAGACTGCAGCTCCCCAAGCTAACACAAGCTAACACAACACAGGTCATTTGGACATTCTTTCGATGCCATTATGAATGACTAGCAATCTGTCGGAGTCGATGAGAGCTTTAATTTATGTCATTTAGTCATTTATTCAAAATGCCATTCCAGAATCCGTTCCTATGAGACAGTTTTAGTTCAATTCTGCACTAATGCCAACTGTTTAACATGAGTATGCAACAAGCTCATACTGGCTGCATATCTGTTCTACTGTCTATCTAGAAGCTCATACTGGCTGCATATCTCTTCTACTGTCTTATCTAGAAGCTCATACTGGCTGCATATCTCTTTCTTATCTAGAAGCTCATACTGGCTGCATATCTCTTCTACTGTCTTATCTAGAAGCTCATCTGGCTGCATATCTCTTCTACTGTCTTATCTAGAAGCTCATACTGGCTGCATATCTCTTCTACTGTCTTATCTAGAAGCTCATCTGGCTGCATATCTCTTCTACTGTCTTATCTAGAAGCTCATACTGGCTGCATATCTGTTCTACTGTATCTAGAAGCTCATACTGGCTGCATATCTGTTCTACTGTCTCTAGAAGATCATACTGGCTGCATATCTGTTCTACTGTATAGAAGCTCATACTGGCTGCATATCTGTTCTACTGTCTTATCTAGAAGCTCATACTGGCTGCATATCTCTTCTACTGTCTTATCTAGAAGCTCATACTGGCTGCATATCTCTTCTACTGTCTTATCTAGAAGCTCATACTGGCTGCATATCTGTTCTACTGTATCTAGAAGCTCATACTGGCTGCATATCTGTTCTACTGTCTCTAGAAGATCATACTGGCTGCATATCTCTTCTACTGTCTTATCTAGAAGCTCATCTGGCTGCATATCTCTTCTACTGTCTTATCTAGAAGCTCATACTGGCTGCATATCTCTTCTACTGTCTTATCTAGAAGCTCATCTGGCTGCATATCTCTTCTACTGTCTTATCTAGAAGCTCATACTGGCTGCATATCTGTTCTACTGTATCTAGAAGCTCATACTGGCTGCATATCTGTTCTACTGTCTCTAGAAGATCATACTGGCTGCATATCTGTTCTACTGTCTCTATATAGAAGATCATACTGGCTGCATATCTGTTCTACTGTATCTAGAAGCTCATACTGGCTGCATATCTCTTCTACTGTCTTATCTAGAAGCTCATACTGGCTGCATATCTCTTCTACTGTCTGTCTAGAAGCTCATACTGGCTGCATATCCTTTCTACTGTATAGAAGCTCATTGGTTTGTAAATTGACTAGATTTTCTAGAGATTTTTAGTTTTTAATTGTATGTTTTGTAATCTGTATCTGTCGTTACCAGTTAGTCGTGTTACTTTGCTCGTATTCACTGTTCTGGTGGTTCTAGTTGTACGCCTGGATCTGGTGTTCTTTGACCGTGTCCTATATGCCCTGTAAATAATATGTACAGATACCGAGATGTCACAAATATGTTACCTGTTACCTGTTTATTGCACAATGTTGTTTTTTTATTGGATTCTATTATATGTTGTACCACGTATTGCACATCGTTGCGGGCAAGACCACCCGCATTTCATTGTATACTTGTATGCCGTGACAATTAAAACTCTTGACTTGACTTGACTTGACTTGACTTGACCCTGCTACACTTCATCTCAAAACAAACTGGTCAGACTACATGCTTGACCTTACTCCTAGAACCCACCTCGCCCCTGCCCATGTGACAACGGCTTAGACGACAGAGTGCAGCAACTTGCAATGGGCCTGTCTACAAGATACACTATACACGATCAAGGTACCCATATATGTGTACATATCAAAATACTTCCCAAAGGTCAGTGAATACCACGACCACAACACCATAGAGGGAGCTCCACAAATCATGTTAAACCCAGATTCGGCTCAAACAGGAACACGTTTAGCAATTATGCCACATCAATGTGGAACGCCCTACCCAAAGCTGTAAAGGAATGTGAATCACTACCCACTTTCAAAACCACTCTCAAAGAACACCTACGGGAGACTGCAATTCGAAACTGGCCCCTGTAAATGTCCTAACCCAACCCAATGTACAGTCAATTACCAAACATGGTTTTGTCAATATGTACAGTTGCTTGTGCAGTTGTACAGTGTCCAGTGTCCACCCCTACCCAACCTACCCAACCCCCCCCCCACTCCACCCACCCCCCCACCTATAATGTATACGTTTTCATAAATGTATAGCCGTATATCCTGATGAATTGAAAATGGGGGACCCTGATGCAAGACGAAAGTATTTCTCTGGTCTGCATCCCCTTAACAATTGTGTGTATTGAGCTGTACTGTATTGTACCCATTCTGCAATCTGTTAATAAAGTTTTCAATCAATCAATCAAAACCGTGGTCAGTCTGTGCGGAGAAACAAGGATCCGAGCATGGTTGCCAGATCGGATTAACAATATCCGAACCGCCCATTATTATCAAAGGTCTGTCAGATGAAGGCGGACTCTCAAATCTGGCAACACTGATGCGTTGCATTGTGGGGGATCCCGGTTTGAAATTTGAATTGAAGCGCGCAAGAGATCTGGACCACGTCGTGAGCATTGCAACTGTTGCATCTTCTCCTCAGGTAATTGTGTGCAACACATATATTTTATTATTTATAAGTAATGCGTGCCGCTGATATAAATGAGTGCTGTTTAGTCTGTGTTTTCAGTGACTACTGTAACGTTATTAGCTCGATATTATGAAACTGCAGCGGGGTAAACTACCGGAGCTGCTAACTGGCTAACGGTATGACTAGCTAACGTTGCTATACTGTACCCGGAGCTGATAGCGTTATGACTATGAGAGCTAACTTTTGTTAGCTTGGGGAGCTGTGGTCCGTGTTGTATTAGCTTGTGTTAGCTTGGGGAGCTTACTAACCCTACTGTCATGCACTAATAAACTAACCTACGCTGTAACACGCAACACTTTGATGAATATTGTTACTCAGCTGATAGAGTTGTAATAAAATATATAATTTCATTGTTGCAAATACTGTTACAGTGCTGGATCTCATCAATGAGATGAACGCAGAAGACGGCTCAAGAACAACTACTTCAAGTGGTCGTAAGTGATGTATACAGTTTTTTATTGTGTGTGTGACTGTGTATGTATATATAATATATACTTTTTAATCTGGGACATCATTTCAAAGAGTCATCCTGTAATGCCCTCTCTCCCCCTCTCTCTCTCTCTCTCTCTCTCTCTCTCTCTCTCTCTCTATATGGGTAACGCATGTATTCCTGGTAACCTGCCCCATTTCTAAGCCATATAACCCAGGACGTTATACGAACAACATTAAAATCTTTTCTCATGTCAAGAATGATTGTTATAGATGCCAAATAATTCACCTTAAAAAAAATACATCATGTAATGAGGGATGGCGGACCTCTAAAGTTGACCTAAGTTACCGGGAATACCAATTCACTATCTCCTCCAATTTAAGAGAGAATTAAAATGTTTTGGTTGTTTTGTATACCATAGTTCTCCCCGAGTTATCTCAAGAGAATTCAAATTTAGCTGAATCTGAAGGGAAAATCCGGGTATGGGATATGAGTCAACATAGTTCATGACCTTCAATTGATAACAAACATAAAAGGCTTAATTTTCATGGCAGATGCATGATATGTTTTGGGCATGATCTTGGCACCCCAATGAACAACCAAAATGAGTTTCGTCTTTTGTGGCCAATTATTTGAGGAGATAATTACGTTTCACATATTGATCCCAGGTTACCGCGAATACCTATCCTCACAATTCCAGATAAACACTTAAATCTCCTATTTGACTAAAGATTGGTGAGATTTTATTTTTGGAAATCATAACATCAATAATAAGGGTTAGGTGTAAACCAGAATTACTAGAATGTGTTGTGTTTTGTCTGTTAAAATGAGCAAAAACAAGGAAAGGGTATTCCCAGTAACTTAAAAACAAGTGCAAAAAATACAGTTCTAGAACAAGTATTTTAATTTTTTCTATATTCAAGAAAGTGGAAAGGAACCCAACATTTTCAATTGTCTGCACACAATCGTTGTTTTGTTATTCACCACCATGCCCCTAGTCAGTCTACACCACCATGCCCCTAGTCAGTCTACACCACCACCATGCCCCTAGTCAGTCTACACCACCATGCCCCTAGTCAGTCTACACCACCACCATGCCCCTAGTCAGTCTACACTAGCAACCTGCGCCTAGTCAGTCTACACCACCATGCCCCTAGTCAGTCTACACCACCATGCCCCTAGTCAGTCTACACCACCATGCCCCTAGTCAGTCTACACCACCACCATGCCCCTAGTCAGTCTACACCACCATGCCCCTAGTCAGTCTACACCACCACCATGCCCCTAGTCAGTCTACACTAGCAACCTGCGCCTAGTCAGTCTACACCACCATGCCCCTAGTCAGTCTACACCACCATGCCCCTAGTCAGTCTACACGACCACCATGCCCCTAGTCAGTCTACACCACCACCATGCCCCTAGTCAGTCTACACCACCATGCCCCTAGTCAGTCTACACCACCATGCCCCTAGTCGGTCTACACAAACCTGCCCCTAGTCAGATATGCTTACTTTTGGTTAGGCCTCCAAATTAAGATAATCTGGACAAACCTGTCAGATTTTCTGATTTATATGTAGACCGGTTTGAGTTTATTGTAGTGATGTTACTGTGTTTCAAAATCTCAGATATTAACTTGTTAAGTGTTTGTTTTTTTACAGTATGTAAAACCCTACTGTCATGCACTAATAAACTAACCTACGCTGTAACACGCAACACTTTGATGAATATTGTTACTCAGCTGATAGAGTTGTAATAAAATATATAATTTCATTGTTGCAAATATACTGTTACAGTGCTGGATCTCATCAATGAGATGAACACAGAAGACGGCTCAAGAACAACTACTTCAAGTGGTCGTAAGTGATGTATAATTTTTTTTTATTGTGTGTGTGACTGTGTATATATAATATATACTTTTTAATCTGGGACATCATTTTCAAAGAGTCATCCTGTAATGCCTTCTCTATCTCTCTCTCTCCCAAGACGGTCAAGATCTAACGTATTCTCGCTCTCTCTAGGTTCATGGCCACTAATGACTTCAGACCTTCAGAAGGACAGTATGCTGGATGAGGAAGGTCTTGGCCATGCTGCGATGGCTCCTAGAAGACAAGAACGGAGAGGTGCTGGACCTGGCTGTCAAATGGTTTGTAATGCTACAGTATATTGTATGTAGTTGTGCATGACATGGACTAAATTAGAGGTCCTAGATATGCAAAATAATATTGAGAATCACTGGCCTTAGACTATCTACTAACGTATTCTCGCTCTCTCTCTTTAGGTTCATGGCCACTAATGACTTCAGAGCTTCAGAAGGACAGTATGCGTGTAGCTTATTGCCAGCGGAAGAGTGCAAGAATGCTTCCGCATTCGTCACTGCACGCCAGTACGGTAATGCGCCTTTCCTTTCGCCCCGCTCAGACAAATGCATGTAGTACATTGCAACACAACGCAGCATTTCCGCGTACATTGCAACGAATCACTTGGAGTTTGAAAGTGATCTCAGAAGAAACTACTCAACCTCAGCTGTCTTTAACTAGCAGGACGCTAGTGGGCTAGTCGCTAAAATATATATCGTTTTATATATAATTGTACCAACACAGATATTAGGCAGTACACACATTGTCCTGCAATACATACAGTGAATGCACAGCTACATTCGCCATATATTTCTATCGCTGCTGCGGTCTACAGTGAAATGCAATATTATTATTATTATTGTAAAGATTATCACTACAATCGCAGCCTGGAGAGGCAATGTTACAAGTGTACGAGGGTTGTGTGCAAAGAGCACAGCCTCTCAATTTGCACAACGTGCACAAAATAATAATTGTAATGATCTTTACAATAATAATAATATTGCATTTCACTGTAGACCGCACCAGCGATAGAAATATATGGCGAATGTAGCTGTGCATTCACTGTACATGTATTGCAGGACAATGTGTGTACTGCTTAATATCTGTGTTGGTACAATTATATATAAAATCGATATATATTTGAGCGACTAGCCCACTAGCGTGAAGGGGCTCCTTTCCTCAGAGCAGCCCGCTTGTATCACCACGCTCGGCGCTGCTGCGATGGTGCAGGAGGTTGCCTCGCTAGTGGGCTAGTCGCTCAAATATATATATCGTTTTATATATAATTGTACCAACACAGATATTAGGCAGTACACACATTGTCCTGCAATACATGTACAGTGAATGCACAGCTACATTCGCCATATATTTCTATCGCTGCTGCGGTCTACAGTGAAATGCAATATTATTATTATTGTAAAGATCATTACAATTATTATTTTGTGCACGTTGTGCAAATTGAGAGGCTGTGCTCTTTGCACACAACCCTCGTACACTTGTAACATTGCCTCCAGGCTGCGATTGTAATGATAATCTTTACAATAATAATAATAATATTGCATTTCACTATAGACCGCAGCAGCGATAGAAATATATGGCGAATGTAGCTGTGCATTCACTGTACATGTATTGCAGGACAATGTGTGTACTGCCTAATATCTGTGTTGGTACAATTATATATTTTAGCGACTAGCCCACTAGCGTCCTGCTAGTTAAAGACAGCCGCGGAAATGCTGCGTTGTGTTGCAATGTACTACATGCATTTGTCTGAGCGGGGCGAAAGGAAAGGCGCATTACCGTACTGGCGTGCGGTGACGAATGCGGAAGCATTCTTGCACTCTTCCGCTGGCAATAAGTTACACCCGGACAGTATGCTGGATGAGGAAGGTCTTGGCCATGCTGCGATGGCTCCTAGAGGACAAGAACGGAGGTGCAGGACCTGGCTGTCAAATGGTTTGTAATGCTACAGTATAAATTATTGTATTACATCACACTCACCATCAATGACTCCACCATCACCCCCTCCCCCCTAGTCCGCAACCTCTGTGTCATCCTCGACCCCACCCTCTCATTTGACCCCATGTCCGCTCCATTGTCAAAACTTCATATTTTCACCTCCGCAACATTGCCAAAATCCGTCACTGCCTCTACCCCCTGCTGCTGAATCCCTCATACACGCCTTCATCTTTTCCCTCCTGGACTACTGTAACTCCCTCCTCACTGGCATCACCTCCCGCTCCCTCCATAAACTGCAGATGGTCCAAAACTCAGTTGCCCGCCTCCTCACTAACACCCGGTCCCGCGAACACATCACTCCTGTCCTCCACTCCCTCCACTGGCTCCCGATCAAGGAACGCATTAACTTCAAAACACTACTCCTCACCTTCAAAGCCATCCATAGCCTGGCCTCACCCTGGTCTTAAACTTTTTACACCAAGAGAACGGTGGGGAGAGAATATATACATATGATGGGGAGAGAATATATACATACAGTGGGGAGGAGACTGTACATTAGGAGGGGGTGGTTGGGAGAGAAATATACATATAATAGACAGTCTCCTCCCCACCGTATGTATATATTCTCTCCCCACCATATGTATATTTCTCTCCCACCCACCCACCCCCTCCTAATGTACAGTCTCCTCCCCACCGTATGTATATATTCTCTCCCCACCGTATGTATATATTCTCTCCCCACCATATGTATTTTCTCTCTCACCCACCCACCCCCTCCTAATGTACAGTCTCCTCCCCACCGTATGTATATATTCTCTCCCCACCATATGTATATATTCTCTCCCCACCATATGTATATTTCTCTCCCACCCCCTCGTAATGTACAGTCTCCTCCCTACCGTATGTATATATTCTCTCCCACCCCCTCCTAATGTACAGTCTCCTCCCCACCATATGTATATATTCTCTCCCCACCATATGTATATTTCTCTCCCACCCCCTCCTAATATACAGTCTCCTCCCCACCGTATGTATATATTCTCTCCCCACCGTATGTATATTTCTCTCCCACCCACCCCCTCCTAATGTACAGTCTCCTCCCCACCGTATGTATATATTTTCTCCCACCCCCTCCTAATGTACAGTCTCCTCCCCACCGTATGTATATATTCTCTCCCCACCATATGTATATTTCTCTCCCACCCCCTCCTAATATACAGTCTCCTCCCCACCGTATGTATATATTCTCTCCCCACTGTATGTATATTTCTCTCCCACCCACCCCCTCCTAATGTACAGTCTCCTCCCCACCGTATGTATATATTTTCTCCCACCCCCTCCTAATGTACAGTCTCCTCCCCACCGTATGTATATATTCTCTCCCCACCGTATGTATATTTCTCTCCCACCCACCCCCTCCTAATGTACAGTCTCCTCCCCACCGTATGTATATTCTCCCCCCAACGTATGTATATATACCGCCATCTTTCTCCCGGGTTGGTGTGATCACATGACTGACAAAGCCGTGCAGTGATAGGCCAGAAGTCAATTCGATTGCATCCAGGCGCGATTGCTTATCCTGTCTGGGTAGCCCGGATGATGGTTTTTTGATCGAATTTTATACACCGCAATTATGCATCGAATTTTTTTTACATTGAATTTTATTATACATTCGAATTTTTTACATTGAATTTTTATTTCACATAGGTAAATTCAGAGCAAAAAAATTCAGATACATGATTTTCAAAGTAATTATTTTCAATGCTATAAATTCGGTGTCTGAAAAAATTCAGATACATTTTTCAAAGTAATTATTTTCAATGCTATAAATTCGGTGTCTGAAAAAATTCAGATACATGTTTTCAAAGTAATTATTTTCAATGCTATAAATTCGGTGTCTGAAAAAATTCAGATACATGTTTTCAAAGTAATTATTTTCAATGCTATAAATTCGGTGTCTGATAAAATTCAAAAATCAGATACATGTTTTCAAAGTAATTATTTTCAATGCTTTAAATTTGGTGTCTGAAAAAATTCAGATACATGTTTTCAAAGTAATTATTTTCAATGCTATAAATTCAATTCAGATACATGTTTTCAAAGTAATTATTTTCAATGCTATAAATTCGGTGTCTGATCAAATTCAAATACTTCTGTCACTCATTTGCTTCCATACTGGCTCTTGTTGTATTTTGTTATCTTGCTTTCCTTCTCTCTCCTCTCTCTCTCTTCTCTCTCTCTCTTCTCTCTCTCTATCTCATCCTCTTCTCTTCTGTCGTTGAATTTGTGGTTCGTTCTTTTTATTTGCCTTTTTCACTTTTCGTGTAGGGCAGTGAGTGGAAGTCCCATCCCCTCCACGTCGGGGACCAGCACGCCTCGCCGGGGCCGGCGACAGCTCCCCCAGACCCCCGCCACGCTACGCCCCCACGTCACCTATTCCCCCGTGGTCCGTAAGGCTATGCCCACGCCTCCCGGGGTGCCCCAGGGGCGCCTCCCGGCCCGGCCCCCTGGCGCTTTTCTCCGGAGCCCCCCCCAGGGGCCTCCCCCTGCCGGCCCCCCGCCACCCCACCATGGCTCACCTCGTCAGGGTCGCCACCCGCCACCTCGCTGGGGTGACGCGGGAGGAGGGGGGTCTCCATGGAGGGCGACGGTTGCTTCTACAACCAGGACTACGAGCCACGCCACGAGCCGCCCGCCTATGAGCAGAGCCCCGCATAACATTGGGGTCTTGTGCTTGGCACTCCGAGCATGGCACTAACACTGTCACGGTTAGGAGTTTGATTCCTGCTGGGGCCACCCGTTGTGAATGATGTATACAGTCATTCCAAAGCACTTTATGTCCTAGTAATAGAGCTGTGCTATAGAGATGCTGTCATTCATTCATAACTAAACCAAAAGACATTTATAAACAACGTCTTACTAAATGCAGGCTTTCATTTACAACTGAACGGCCATATCACTCGTTTTTGTATTAATTCTCCTAAAAAATGTTGCTAAGCTAGACTAACATGAAAGTTTAAGTGAAAGTACACACTTGAGTAAAAGTCAAAGTTTCTACTTTTAAATGTACTTAAGTAGTAAATTGAACTTTTTTTCTGACTGTCTATATTCTTCTGATAGCAGGTGTTTAATCAAAGATCCCCTGTGGGAGAAGCTGTTGCAGGGGAACAATGGGTTAATTTCATTGGAGGCTTTGTCGTTGGGTTCAGAGAGGAGGATGTGATATTTTTTTGTTAATAAATGTTTAAATATCTATTCAAGTTGTCATTTTTAACTGGAAAAAGTAGCATGTATGGGGGTAATTGTTACTTTACTTGATATTTGAGCTTCACTGCAGAATGGTGTATATTGTGTACAATGTGCACATACACTGAGAATATATTTCAGTGAGGTAGGAGACAGCATGTAAACTTCTGAATTGTTCAATGCGGGACATGCCAATACTCCATTGGTAAAGGGAAGGGTCCTTAAATATGTGGCATTGTATTACTAATCAACCATTTCCTACTGTATTTCCGGTAATGTATGGTCATAGGCAGATAGTGGAGTAGCTCTGGCAGAATACTGGGTACACAGTAAATTCCGCAAAGTAAATTTGACTCAAACTGAGTACATTTCACTCAAACTGAGTAAAATTTCTTTACTCAGTTTGAATCAAATGTACTCAGTTTGAGTCAAATGTACTCTGCGGAATTTACTGTGTAGTACCATTGCATTGGCAGTGTCGGCTAGGCTTCGGGCAACCAAACCTGGCCCAGTGTGTGTGGGTCGCATCTGGGCTGCTTTAGGCAACCCGACGTTCACCGCTTCCGGCAACCCCGGACATGGCCCAGTGTACTCGGGCCGGAATCGGCCAGTCAGTCATTGCCGCCTACTCGGCCGATCCGGACGTTCACCGCTTCCGGCAACCCCGGACCTGGCCCAGTGTACTCGGGCCGGAATCGGCCAGTCAGTCATTGCCGCCTACTTGGCCGACTCTGGCAGCCGGACTTGGGCCGACTAATTTCTTCCGGCCTGCCGGATACAGGCCATTAATGGGCCGGAACTTTTTGGCCACCTGGGAAAGAGTATGAAATAGTTGCAGACCTTTTAAATACACAGTTGGCGGCTGGTTAATGTGGGGCACCTGGTTGGAAAATAGTTTTCAAATTGTATTTGGTTAATTTCTGTTTATTTTGAGATGGACTCTTATTTGACCAGCTTATTGAGAACTCCACTGGTTTGGATTCATAACCAATTGCAAAGTTTTGCTGCTTGGAGTTCTAATAATAATTACTGGACCGTGGAAGGTAATTACACACAACACATGTGAGGCGACAAAACACAAACTCATTTCATAATGATGTACTCTGAAAATATGTGAATGTCCCCGAGTTTGGTGACTAGTATGGGGGGTTATGGTGTTAAAAGCTGAACTAGTCGATGAACAGTAAGGAAGTAGGTAAAGGCGTCCATAGGCCCACAGTTGATGCAGTTGCTCACATCCTCCACACTGCAATATACTGAAGAATAATGATTATTTGTGTCATTTCAGGCTCCGAGCATCAACATCACCAGAGATGTTGCCATTCTGGGCTTGGTGATGTACCTTGGGGAATCTACAGATCAGCTCTTAAAGGAGTATGATGTAATTTAGAGCTCATGTTAAAAGAGAGAAAAGGGTTGGGGGCAACTTTAAGCCTGATGATGTTTTGTGAATACGGCCATTGGTTTTCTTGTCCAAAGGTTGGAAGGAAGGAATTTGGGAGATGTTCAATTATAGGACCTTCTCCTGTGGCTGTACAGTCTAACATTTCTTGCCCTTTCAGGATGCTGATGGAGATGGTGTGTCGCAGGACCTTGCTGTACAAACAACAAAAATCTACACGATCAAGAAGGAAACATCAGAGGGTCCCGACGACATCGGTATCGTCATAGAGGGCGTGAAAGTTCTGACTGCTCTGGGTAATTTCCCATGGGCTTGCTCCATGCTAGTTGGGTTGGCATATGCAGTGAATCTTGCCTATCCCAAGAAACTAAGGTACACAGAATTAAAGGCCTTTACATTTTTCTAACCTACCTTGAGAGAACCTGTGTTATTTATGCCATTTTATTTGGTCTTCTTCCTCTCTTTGATCTCAGGTACACACTCGAAGTCTTCCAGAAACTCTTCCTGGAGCTGGATTGGACAAGGCTGTCTCCAAAAGTTACCAACCTCAAGAATACGCTACTGGCTTAAGAAAGGTGACCCTTGCAGAGTGAAATGGAAAAGTCACTGTCAAAAATAACATTGTTTCCTTCAAGTTTTGGTTAAATGTGAGTTTCAGTGATCCGGTTACTGTAAGTAGTTGTTTCATCTCAGATTTGTCCAAATAGCCATACTTATTTGAGCGGAGAGGCTTTATGGTTTTGAATATTGGCACAGCACAGTTCATTTATAATGTGCACCTTGTGTACACTTTACCTTGCGGGGTGAGGCAAGGTCAAGTGTTGGGGCATTTTTATAATGTTGTGAGACTGTTGTCCATTTCATTTTAAGCACCTGACATTGGTTTTCTTCCTCTCTTTGGTCTCAGGTACACACTCGAAGTCTTCCAGAAACTCTTCCTGGAGCTGGATTGGACAAGGCTGTCTCCAAAAGTTACCAACTTCAAGAATAAGCTACTGGCTTAAGAAAGGTGACCCTTGCAGAGTGAAAGGGAAAAGTCACTGTCAAAAATAACATTGTTTCCTTCAAGTTTTGGTTAAATGTGAGTTTCAGTGATCCGGTTACTGTAAGTAATTGTTTCATCTCAGATTTGTCCAAATAGCCATACTTATTTGAGCGGAGAGGCTTCATGGTTTTGAATATTGGCACAGAACAGTTAGTTTATAATGTGCACCTTGTGTACACTTTACCTTGTGGGGTGAGGCAAGGTCAAGTGTTGGGGCATTTACAATGTTGTGAGACTGTTGTCCATTTCATTTTAAGCACCTGACATTGGTTTTCTTCCTCTCTTTGGTCTCAGGTACACACTCGAAGTCTTCCAGAAACTCTTCCTGGAGCTGGATTGGACAAGGCTGTCTCCAAAAGTTACCAACTTCAAGAATAAGCTACTGGCTTAAGAAAGGTGACCCTTGCAGAGTGAAAGGGAAAAGTCACTGTCAAAAATAACATTGTTTCCTTCAAGTTTTGGTTAAATGTGAGTTTCAGTGATCCGGTTACTGTAAGTAATTGTTTCATCTCAGATTTGTCCAAATAGCCATACTTATTTGAGCGGAGAGGCTTCATGGTTTTGAATATTGGCACAGAACAGTTAGTTTATAATGTGCACCTTGTGTACACTTTACCTTGTGGGGTGAGGCAAGGTCAAGTGTTGGGGCATTTACAATGTTGTGAGACTGTTGTCCATTTCATTTTAAGCACCTGACATTGGTTGTCTTCCTCTCTTTGGTCTCAGGTACACATTTGAAGTCTTCCAGAAACTCTTCCTGGAGCTGGATTGGACAAGGCTGTCTCCAAAAGTTACCAACCTCAAGAATAAGCCACTGGCTTAAGAAAGGTGACCCTTGCAAAGTGAAAGGGAAAAGTCACTGTCAAAAATAACATTGTTTCCTTCAAGTTTTGGTTAAATGTGAGTTTCAGTGATCCGGTTACTGTAAGTAGTTGTTTCATCTCAGATTTGTCCAAATAGCCATACTCATTTGAGCGGAGAGGCTTCATGGTTTTGAATATTGGCACAGAACAGTTCGTTTATAATGTGCACCTTGTGTACACTTTACCTTGCGGGGTGAGGCAAGGTCAAGTCTTGGGGCATTTACAATGTTGTGAGACTGTTGTCCATTTCATTTTAAGCACCTGACATTGGTTTTCGTCCTCTCTTTGGTCTCAAGTACACATTCGAATTATTCCAGAAACTCTTCCTGGAGCTGGATTGGACAAGGCAGTCTCCAAAAGTGACCAACCTCAAGAATAAGCTACTGGCTTAAGGAAGGTCAAGTGTTGGGGTGGGGGTGAGGGGAGGCAAGGTCAAGTGGGGGGTGTGGGGTTATGTTGTGCTTAATTTTTATGTTTAAACTTGCAATAAACTTGCAATAAAATGTTTTGATTTTGCATAATACATGTTTACCTGGTATTCTTTTTAATATGCATGGTAATCTGTTGACCCAATTCAAGTAAACCAAGCACCGCAAGAAGACATGATATTGGGTATAGAAATGAAGAAATTATGGGAACAGTGACATTCGGTGTTATTGAAGTCCTATAATGCCAATTAAAATACATTTGCATTATTCATTAGAGCAGGTAAATAAGAATTGCCATGTGTTGTAAATAATGTGTTTACACAGTAAATTTCGCAGAGTAAATTTTACTCAAACTGACTCAGTTTGAGTAAAATGTACTCAGTTTTAGTAAAATTTACTCTGCGAAATTTACTGTGTAGTGTTTACTTAAAAAAATTAAGTTAACTAAGGGAAACTTCATATAATTGAATAGATTTACTTAAAATAATTAAGGCAACAAAGGGACACGTCATATAATTGAATAGATTTTAATCACATAAGTTTGATTAAAATGTATTGAATAAGTGTACTAAATTTAAACCAAAAACTTAAGTGCATGTTATTAATAATAACAGTTCAAATGTGTTGGATTTAGTAATAACATGCCAAATCATGAGTTAATATATAGCCCAATTTCTTTTTGCAAGTTCAACTCAATTTCACAAGGGAAATTGATTTAAATGTACTTAAAATGTTGGGCTATATTAACTCATGATTTGGCATGTTATTACTAAATCCAACACATTTCAACTGTTATCATTATTAACATGCACTTAAGTTTTTGGTTTAAATTTAGTTCATTTATTCAATCAATTTTAATCAAATTTATGTGATTAAAATCTATTCAATTATATGACGTGTCCCTTTGTTGCCTTACTTTTTTTAAGTAAACACTAGTCACATTATTTACAGTGTATGTTTTGCTCCTTGAGTGTAAGGTTTTGATAATTGTGTAATACTTTTGATTTGAGTGTTTATGCAATTGAAGAAAACTGTAAAGACTATAGATGAACTGTTTATTTCTTTTGTACATAGGCTGTGCATATGTTTGTTTGTTTGTTTATTTGCCTCTTGGACCAGATCAATGTTTTATCTGGCTAAATAAAGGTTAAATAAATAAATAAATAAATAAGAAACTGATGATTTGGTCCTGTTAACTTTGAATTTTCTATGGGGACTGAGTGCCCAGATCCCTCTCATGGACATGGACCTCACTTTGAGAACCTCTAATGATTCTAGTTCTTCAGTATTCATCTCTAATTACTCTAAAATTGCGTATTTCTGTGTAAAAAAAAGAAATACCAACATTCTTTCTAACCCTAAAAACGCCCCTGGGCTGCATGTTGAGTTCACCTGCTAAATACTCTCTATGTGACTGCTGCATGTTGAGTTCACCTGCTAAATACTCTCTATGTGACTGCTGTGTGTTGAGTTCACCTGCTAAAGACTCTCTATGTGACTGCTGTGTGTTGAGTTCACCTGCTGAAGACTCTCTATGTGACTGCTGTGTGTTGAGTTCACCTGCTAAATACTCTCTATGTGACTGCCAGTGGCGGACTGGCCATCGGGACGTTCGGGACGAATCCCGATGGGCCGGAACCAAAGTGGGCTGGTCAAAAAAAAAAAAAAAAAAAAAAATTCTAATTTTTTTTTTTTACTTTTTTTTTTTTTACTTTTTTTTTTTTGTCAGTGTGTGGGCCAGTGTGTGGGCCACTAATGTGGGCCGGTGTGTGGGCCAGTGTGTGGGCCAGTGTGTGGGCCAGTGTGTGAGTCGGTGTGTGGGCCACTAATGTGGGCCGGTGTGTGGGCCAGTGTGTGGGCCGGTGTGTGGGCCGGTGTGTGGGCCGGTGTGTGGGCCAGTGTGTGGGCCGGTGTGTGGGCCAGTGTGTGGGCCAGTATGTGGGCCGGTGTGTGAGTCGGTGTGTGGGCCGGTGTGTGGGCCAGTGTGTGGGCCAGTGTGTGGGCCAGTGTGTGAGTCGGTGTGTGGGCCACTAATGTGGGCCGGTGTGTGGGCCAGTGTGTGGGCCGGTGTGTGGGCCGGTGTGTGGGCCGGTGTGTGGGCCAGTGTGTGGGCCGGTGTGTGGGCCAGTGTGTGGGCCAGTATGTGGGCCGGTGTGTGAGTCGGTGTGTGGGCCACTAATGTGGGCCGGTGTGTGGGCCGGTGTGTAGGCCAGTGTGTGGGCCAGTGTGTGGGCCAGTGTGTGGGCCAGTATGTGGGCCGGTGTGTGGGCCGGTGTGTGGGCCGGTGTGTGGGCCAGTGTGTGGGCCAGTGTGTGAGCCGGTGTGTGGGCCAGTGTGTGGGCCAGTGTGTGGGCTAGTGTGTGGGCCAGTGTGTGGGCCAGTGTGTGAGTCGGTGTGTGGGCCACTAATGTGGGCCGGTGTGTTGGCCAGTGTGTGGGCCAGTATGTGGGCCGGTGTGTGGGCCGGTGTGTGGGCCGGTGTGTGGGCCAGTGTGTGGGCCACTAATGTGGGCCGTAGGGTTGCCACCCGTCCCTTAAAATACGGAATCGTCCCGTAATTGGAAACTAAAAGACCCGTTCCGTATTGAACTGATACGGGACGCCCTTTGTCCCGTATTTTAAGGTTGCCAGTTTAGTGAGAGAAATAAGCCAGCCGACCTACAAAAACAAGCAAAATTGTGTCCAAAAGTTGCGGAAAATAAACAGACTTGGCAACTCTGGTATGATGGGCGTGCGCTCAGCAGCTCACCGACCAATGAGAATTAGCGATTTCGCGTTGCTAAGAAGAGTTCTGTGCCGTTGTGCCAATCCTCCGTCTGCGCGCTGCATGATTTCTTTTCGAAGACGCTTTGAAAATGTCTACAGCAGACACTGTGACCTTAAACTTTAAGTATGACTAAATGCTTTCTTGACTATATATAGTAACTGTTCCAAAATGCATAGATTTCTATGTATTTTAGGGGTTTGGGGGGCTAGCTCTTTTTAATATAAATGTCATAGATTGTTTTATTTAGATTTCATAGATTTCTATGCATTTCAGGAGTTTGGGGGGCTGGCTCCCCAAAATAATTAAATAACATAACCCTAAGCCTAACCCTAAAACCGAAATAAAGTTAAAAAA
Organism: Notolepis coatsorum; assembly: GCF_963971535.1. NCBI lineage: Eukaryota > Metazoa > Chordata > Actinopteri > Aulopiformes > Paralepididae > Notolepis > Notolepis coatsorum. The sequence continues at coordinate 21,627,780 of NC_140176.1, read as the reverse complement.
AAAATAGTGACAAAATCGCCCATTTTCGCCCAAAAAACGCCCCAAAACTGCAACAAAAAAATGTGCGCGCGCTACGCGCACGCTCGATGATAGGTGTCCCTTATTTCTATTGATCAAAGGTGGCAACCCTAGTGGGCCGGTGTGTGGGCCGGTGTGTGGGCTGGTGTGTCTGAATGTCCCGGGCTGAATTTGTGTCCCAGTCCGCCACTGGTAACTGCTGTGTGTTGAGTTCACCAGCCAAGGACATGACTCTTGTCTATGTGACTGCTGCCTGCATGTGCAAATTATTGGATATTTTATCTTGCATCTTCATGTGAAAAATCGAATTAAAGTATTGAAATGTATTTAATTAATACACTTTTTATTCAAGAACAGACAGTATGCAGCATATTATGTCTCTTAGTTTTAGCTTTTACATTATCATAGATTTACATTATTTACATTATCCACACTTTCCTGTTGTTCTTTCTTCTTCTTCTTCTTCTTCTTCTTCTTCTTCTTCTTCTTCTTCTTCTTCTTCTTCTTCTTCTTCTTCTTCTTCTTCTTCTTCTTCTTCTTCTTCTTCTTCTTCTTCTTCTTCTTCTTCTTCTTCTTCTTCTTCTTCTTCTTCTTCTTCTTCTTCTTCTTCTTCTTCTTCTTCTTCTTCTTCTTCTTCTTCCCTGGATAATAAGCATATTCAAGTATAAAACATAACTGTGTACAGTATCCACACTTTCCTGAATTCATGTTTGAAATCAAACTCATCCCTAGTGACCGGAGCCTTTCTTTTTCTTATCCTTCCTGTTCTTCTCCTTCTATTTATTCTCCTTTTTTTCCTTCTCCTTCTTATTCTTCTTCTCCCTTTTCTTCTCATACTACTTCTTCTTCTCATTTTTCTCCTGCTTCTTCCACTTCTAATTCTCCTTCTCCTTCTTCTTCTCCTTCTTTTTCTTACATTTTTTCTTCTTCTTCCCCTTCTTCTTCTTTTTCTTCTCCTTTTCTTCTCCTTCTTTTTTTTGTTCTTCTTCTCCTTCTTCTCCTTCATCTTCTTCTTTTTTTCCTCCTTCATCATCATATTCTTCTTCTCCTTCAACATCATCTTCTTCTTCTCCTTCATCATCATCTTATTCTTCACCTTCATCATCTTCTCCTTCATCATCTTCTTCTTCTCCTTCAACATCATCTTCTTCTTCTCCTTCATCATCATCTTATTCTTCACCTTCATCATCTTCTCCTTCATCATCTTCTTCTTCTCCTTCAACATCATCTTCTTCTTCTCCTTCATCATCATCTTATTCTTCACCTTCATCATCTTCTCCTTCATCCTCTTCTTCTTCTCCTTCAACATCATCTTCTTCTTCTCCTTCATCATCATCTTATTCTTCACCTTCATCATCTTCTCCTTCATCAGCTTCTTCTTCTCCTTCAACATCATCTTCTTCTTCTCCTTCATCATCATCTTATTCTTCACCTTCATCATCTTCTCCTTCATCATCTTCTTCTTCTCCTTCAACATCATCTTCTTCTCCTTCATCATCATCTTCGTCTTCCCTTCATCATCATCTTCTTCTTCTCCTTCATCATCATCATCTTCTTCTCCTTCATCATCATCTTCTTCTTCCCCTTCATCATCATCTTATTCTTCACCTTCATCATCTTCTCCTTCATCATCTTCTTCTTCTCCTTCAACATCATCTTCTTCTTATCATTCATCATCGTCTTCTTCCCCTTCATCATCATCTTCTTCTTCCCCTTCATCATCATCTCATTCTTCACCTTCATAATCTTCTTCTTCCCCTTCATCATCATCTTATTCTTCACCTTCATCATCTTCTCATTCATCATCGTCTTATTCCCCTTCATCATCATCTTATTCTCCTTCATCATCACCATCTTCTTCTCCTTCATCATCTTCTTCTCCTTCATCATCTTCATCTTCTCCTTCATCATCTTCGTCTTCTCCTTCATCATCTTCTTCTCCTTCAACATCATCATCTTCTTCTCCTTCATCATCATCATCATCATCATCATCATCTCTTCTCCTTCATCATCATCTTCTTCTCATTCATCACCACCATCTTCTTCGCCTTCATCATCTTCTTCTCCTTCATCATCTTCGTCTTCTCCTTCATCATCTTCATCTTCTCCTTCATCATCTTCTTCTCCTTCAACATCATCATCTTCTTCTCCTTCATCATCATCATCTTCTTCTCCTTCATCATCATCTTCTTCTCCTTCAACATCATCATCTTCTTCTCCTTCATCATCATCATCATCATCATCATCATTATAGTGGCTATTTACAAACAATTTTGTCTTTCGTATTTGCCACTTCCACTCCGTGGATAGCTTTAGTCTACGCGCACATAATAAAGATTCTGATCCATCCTTTGGCTGTCACAATGAATCAATCATTTATTTCTAATAAGCAAAACAAACAAAACTCGTATATCTAATACATGCGTGCGTTGCGTGCAGTGCGTCTGTGCGTGCGGTACAAAAACTGTTTGCCTTCCCGATCCACGTCTCCCACGCAAGCCACCACCCCTTATCAAGGTAAACTACACAGGTGGATAGCTCAGGTAGGTCTCTTTAAAGGGAAAGTGCACATAGTTTCAAATAATAAGAATAGTTACAATAAGATAATCAGTGTAAATAATATCATTATTTGTCAATCAAATTATCAGTTTTCGTTTTCATATTTCATAATCCATAAAGCATTTTCATAATTCAAATAATTGCATGATACAAACTCAAAGATTAAATAACTCAAGAACGGCTCCTACAAGCCGGCCTCTAATTGTCCATTATCCTAAAAAGGGACAATTATTCTATGCAAATATGTTAACAGGAGCCTGAACATGTCTTTATATAGTTCATGTAGGAATAGAAATATTCCAAAAAGGGGGTATGTTCCACGAAAAAGCGTATAATCCACAAAAAAGGTATAATCCACAAAAAGGTATAATCCATAAAAAAGGTACAATCCATAAAAAAGGTATAATCCATCAGTGTAACAAAGGTTCGGGCATTGCCCTCGAAAAGGAAAAAACAAACAAGCGCGTGAAGAAGTCAGTAGGGGCTAGTCAATGTCAGTCAATCTGCTTCTTTCAGCAAGCATAGTTTGCTGATGGGCCTTTCTATGATATTGTACTTGGTCTTGACCTTTACCTTGCGTACATGCCCTCTGCTGTCAGGCATTGTCTCTTCCACCTCTTCCACCTCTTCCTCTTACACCCAAAATTACTGGGTTTAAGGCAACGG
>NC_140176.1:21614537-21619537 GCF_963971535.1 Notolepis coatsorum | reverse complement strand
TTCCTTTTAGATTTCACATAGCATCAAAATAATACAATTCAAGCGTCTCTATACTAATTACTCTCGAGGAGGAGTACCAATTTCTGGATCGGTCGCTCGAGGACTGAATGTCTGGTAGAGTGATCTTTTCGCTCCCCAGTCTGTATTTTTACTCGACGTACTAGACCGTCGCTCTCTTGAGTGGCTTCGACGACCCGACATAGTTGCCACTGGCTTCTTGGCAGGTTACTGTCCTTGAGGATGACTATGTCGTTCACCTTGAGGTTACGCCGTGGTACGTGCCACTTCTGGCGTGTAGAAATGTTCAGGAGGTATTCCTTCTTCCAGCGGCTCCAGAATTGTTCGATTAGGTACTGGACTCTGCGCCATCTCTTGGTTGCATACATGTCTTTGGCAAAATGATGGGATGTTTCATTTCTTGACTGAGGGATGAGCGTCTCAATCTTCCACCCACACAGAGAAGTTCTCGATGCAGAATTGGATCAAGGGAATGAAGAGCACTTGAACTTGGAAGAGCATCTCCTTCCTGGCATCTCTTAATTTCCTGAGAGAAGGCTTGCTGCTGGACAAGCTTGATCACTATTTTGGCAGCTCTTTCTCGTTCTTCGACTGTCACCAGTTTGGTGTTGTGTACTTTTCCCGATCCCAGCCTCTTGATTCTTGCAACTACTTTCAGGATATTTGACCATGAAGAGATCTGATTTAGGCGAATTAGAATGTCTGTACAACTGTTAACTTTGGTTGTGAAAGATTGGACAGCCTTAACTTCAGGATCGCCTACGAGTAGGTCTGCGAAGGGATTCAGTTTGGGATGTACTTCTTGCTCCCAGAGAAATGTAGGACCTGACATCCAGTTTGTTGAAGGAATGTGAGATGCCTGAAGGCCTCTGGAGGCATGATCTGCCGGGTTCTCTGCTGTTTCGATATAGTGCCATTTACTTGGGTCAGTGTTTTCTCTTATCAGTTGGACTCTGTTTGCGACGAACACATGGAACCTTCTTGCCTCATTATTGATGTAGCCCAGAACTACTTGTGAATCCGTCCAGAAGAATTCTTCATCGATCTTCATCTGCAGTTCTCTTTTCAGCAACACACTTAATTTGGTTGCGACCACTGCCACTGAGAGCTCTAGTCGTGGGATGCTTGAGACCTTTGTGGGTGCTACTCTTGCTTTGGCCATCACAAGACTGGAGTGTACTGTATTTTTGTCATTTTTGTACCTGAGGTAGGAACAAGCGCCATACCCCATGCTGCTGGCATCGGCAAAGTGATGCAGTTCCGTCTTGATGATGTTGCCGAAGTCATGTGGGTGATCGCATCTAGGGATTGTGAATTCCTTTAAGTTATATAGCCCGATCTTCCATTCCTCCCACCGTGGCTTTAAGTCATCTGGCAGTGGATCGTCCCATCTTATGCCTCTGCGGCATAGTTCTTGAAGTATGCGTTTTCCGCTTAGGGTGAATGGGGCAACAAACCCGAGTGGGTCATAAAGAGAGGCGACGATGGAGAGGATTCCTCGACGGGTTGAAGGCTGGTCTTTCATGTTGACATTGAAGCTGAAGGTGTCGTTGTCTATAGACCACTGAAGGCCAAGTGCATGCTCAGTTGGGGTCGCTTCCAGCTTAAGTTCGAGAGGGTCAGTGATTGTTGCTCTTTCTGAGGGTTTCACACAGTCGAGGACGTATTTGTGGTTAGAGTTGAATTTGTGGAGGCGTAGGCCTCCTCGTTTGCACAATTTTTGTGCCTCGATGATCAGTTTCTTGGCCTCTTCGACTGATGAAACGCTGGCTAACCCATCATCAACGTAAAAGTTCTTCTCAATGAAGGCTGAGGCTGATGGGTAGTCTTCTCTGTGTTGGTGTGCCATGTACCTTAGGCCTAAGTTGGCACATCCAGGAGACGAAGCAGCTCCGAATAGGTGAACTGTCATCTTGTTTTCCGGTGGTTCTTTTCCCAAATCTCCTTCCTCCCACCATAGGAATTTAAGGTACTTTCGGGATTCAGGCGTGGCGAATAGTTTTGCTGAGCAGTCGACGAACACGACCCTTAGATTGTTGGGCCTTTTGGGATGGTAGGTGCTGTGATGAGGAAGGTACCAGGCAGTCTCTCCCTTTGCTGTTGTATGGTCCAGTTCTGCATCACCTTTCTCAATGATTTCCTTCATGAAAATCTTATAGCGTTCGTGATATTCTTTATTTGTCTTTAGCTTCTTCTTTAGAGACTGGAGGCGGACTGTAGCTAGTCTCTTGTTGCTTGGTAGGGATGGTGGGCTGCTACCCTTGAAAGGTAGAGGCATCTCGTAGTGCCCATCTTCTTTCTGTCTGATGTTCTCGCTGAGGAATTGTATGAAGTGAACATCTTCTTGAGACACGTACTTGTCCTCATAGTTCCTTTCAGATAAGTCCGACTCAAGTACTTTAAGTACATCTGTTGTAGACGGGGCTGGTATTTATTTTACTGACACTCTATGTACAAAGCTCTGGCTCCCTTGTCGGTCCAGATGAGGGTTAGGTAGGTGGTTCCTGCTTAGTGCGCTTGCTTGGGCTAGACTGAAGGACTCTTGGTTCACAGTTGCTCCAGGAGATACTTGACGTTGGAATGTTGGATGTAGCAGAGCACTATCTTCAGGTTTTTGGTGAGCAGTTTTTATTTCATGATCAGTGTTTTCTTCTTCTTCTTTGTTATCTTGATCACTTCCAGAACCGTATGCCCTCACTCGGGCTGCTGCTACCTTAACTTCATTTTCTGCTTGTAGCTGCTGTAGCTTCATCCTTTCCGTCTCCAGCCTACGTCGACTCTCCACCTTCATCTGCTCCATTTCCGTTAGCATGGCTGCCTCTTCCTCCTCTAGTTTGAGGAGATTTGTTTGCAGAGCCTGTATTCCCCAGATGGCCTTCACCTCTTCCTCTTTAGCTGCAAGTTCAGCTTCCATCCTTCTGCTTGACGCTTTATTCAGTGCTACCCTCACTCTCTCCTTTTCATGTCGTTCATTACAATCTTCTTCCTTTGTTTCCAATAGTTTACAAACAAGTTCCTGTGTGTCTGTCGTCAGCTGGATACAGGCGTCCATTTTATCTGCTATCTCTGGAGTTGTGGCATGATTGCATAGAATTGACTCATACACACTATATACTAGGTCACAACTTGTTTGAATGTCTCGTTTTAATTTTCCAAGTTCTTCTGTCGGACAGAAGGCTCTCAGTTTTCCTCTAATTTCCTTTGCCATCTTCCTCCAGGTGTGGTAAACCTTGTTAAATACCTTCTCATTTTTCATATTTTCCACCTCACGATTCTCCTTTCCTTTCTCTGTTAGAGTTCCTCTGCGAGCACCTGTCCTGTTCCGTTCCATCTCCAAGAGGTTGCCAGCATCGTCTTCTTGGGCCGACATTGTGCTTGATCACACACACTCAAAATATCAAATAAATAGATGGTATTTAAGAGTTCCACTTGCTGGGATGGATATCAGACAGCATAATATTCATTAAATATACAGGAGTTGCCACACGTCCGTGGTATTGCTGGGATGGATACCAGACAGCATAAGGGTAATTAGATATACAGAAGTTGCCACACGTCCGTGGTATTGCTGGGATGGATACCAGACAGCATAGGGTTAATTAGATATACAGGAGTTGCCACACGTCCGTGGTTTTGCTGGGATGGATACCAGACAGCATAGGGTTAACTCAGTAGGTTCATTCTTCCTTCTCTTCATACATGTATTTTCTTTAGTGTAGGGTCCTCAACATACATGTATTCTCTTCGGAGTAAGATCTTCAACATACATGTATTCTTTTCGGAGTAAGGTCTTCAACATACATGTATTTTCTTCGGAGTAAGATCTTCAACATACATGTATTTTCTTCGGAGTAAGATCTTCAACATACATGTATTTTCTTCGGAGTAAGATCTTCAACATACATGTATTTTCTTCGGAGTAAGATCTTCAACATACATGTATTTTCTTCGGAGTAAGATCTTCAACATACATGTATTTTCTTCGGAGTAAGATCTTCAACATACATGTATTTTCTTCAGAGTAAGATCTTCAACATACATGTATTTTCTTCGGAGTAAGATCTTCAACATACATGTATTTTCTTCGGAGTAAGATCTTCAACATACATGTATTTTCTTCGGATGGTGGTCTTCATTGTACATTTATCCACTTCAGAATAAAGTCTTCATAATACATCCATCCTCTTCAGAACATCTATCCTCTTCAGAGTAAGGTCTACTTCACATTTATCCACTTCAGAATGAGGTTTCATAATACATTTATCCTCTTCAGAGTATGGGTTTTACTCACTGTTTATCATCTTCAGAGTATGGGTTTACTCACTGTTGATCATCTTCAGAGTATGGGTTTTACTCACTGTTTATCATCTTCAGAGTATGGGTTTTACTCACTGTTGATCATCTTCAGAGTATGGGTTTTACTCACTGTTTATCATCTTCAGAGTATGGGTAAGTCTTCGCTCACCACTGGTCGGTAAGTTTTCACTCACCACTGGTCGGTAAGTTTTCACTCTTCAGAGTCGGTAAGTTTTCACTCTTCAGAGTCGGGTAAGTTTTCACTCTTCAGAGTTGGGTACGTTTTCACTCACCACTGGTCGGTAAGTTTTCACTGTAACTGCCCCCCGGCTTGGTGTTGAAATAAAGATGCGGTTATGTTTCGTACAGATGCTTTTATTTATTTTCTCTTTTGCATTTCAGCTTAGCAGCACTGTAGCTTTTCTTTGGTAGTTTGTCGTTTGTACAGGTAGTGACGGTTGCCTCATTTGCTCCGTTTGCACCCCGTTTGCACTCCGTTTGCACCTCGTTTGCACCTCGTTTGCACCGTGAAAACTGCATAGGACAGTCAAACACAAACATACAATTAGTTACATATTACACAGTTCAATATTGTTCACATGTTGTTCATTATTATACCAACGTATTCAAACAAACAATTGCATTCAAAGATATTTAAAGGTGAACTTGTCTTCCATAACAAAGGC
>NC_140176.1:21564026-21611837 GCF_963971535.1 Notolepis coatsorum | reverse complement strand
TGACAAAACCATACTAGGTAAATGACTGTACATTGGATAGCTACCTAGCTATCGTTACTGTTTAAACAAAATTACCCAGTCAACTATTCACGTTTAGTAGGCATTGTCTAACGGTATTTAGCCGGCTAGCTACCGATAGCTCCTGATATCGTTAGGTTATGACTATAACCAAGTTCTGTTAATTAGGGGTGACGCTTGGCATCACTACTGCACTCCCTCGCGTACGTGCACGCGCACCGAACAAACCCCACAAATGCACCTCCAATACCAGCACCAGTCCGACCACACCCCTCATCAGCCCACCCTCACAAGCAGGTGTGCGGTCACCCGCTCTCCTCCTTCCCAAGCCCTCACCACAAGGTGAGGTCAAGGGCTGCAGCGGCCGTCTGATGCCAAGCGTCACCCCTAATTAACAGAACTCGGTTATAGTCATAACCTAACGTTCTGTTTCATTAGGGGCTCTGCTTGGCTATCTATCCCCAGACCATCAGGATGCTCAATGACCCTATGTAACATCAACCCATCCATCTACACTCATATTGCACACACAAACACTCACCTTTTTACTGTATGAAGCACATTCTCAGGGGCACTGTAATGTACTTTATAATTTAATAAAATTTACTTTATACGTGACAAATAAAAGCAAACTTGAAACTTGTGAGATCTTATAACCAGCTAGAGGATAAAGGAAAATAGTCAAGATAGTAATCAAGATTCAAGATTTTATTATAATTTTAAATAATGTAAAAAATAGAGCTGGCTCATATTATAACATATAAATTAACAATAGCTCAGATAAATAATACCATAAAAGAGTAAACAGGTAAAATACCAAATGACTTGGCCATAATAAGGTCATTTATAGGCCTGATATTCTATATTCATATTTAAAATGGAAAAAAATTCAGTACTGTATCTACAAAAAACCCTGTAAATCATCTGCCCTTTATTAATTTGCTTTGATTTATAGTACACTTGATCTCAAGAAGGTGCTGAATGAGCTCAGTAGTAATTATTGGTGTTATTCACTGTCAAATATGGGGAAAGCAATAATAACAATCATTTATATTCTCCTTTGGTTCATTACAATTTACTCAAGCATAGTAACAGACACAATATTTCTGACCCTGGGAATACATTCCTTGAGGTCCATAGATGTCCCTAGATACCAAGAATATGGTGGCCTATAAATTACCTTATTATGGCCAAGTCATACATCTATGGATCGGAAATAAATCTGGATTTAGTACCACCAGGCGCCCGTTACAGGGCAGCAAAGTGTGAATGAAATCTACTGTAAGTACAGTTACTTTTGTATAATGTCCATAGATCCGCCATTTTTACCGGATTGCGACGCGTTTTTTTCCTAGGCGTTCACAGAAAGGTAAAGAAACAATATATGTTGTATTTTACGGAAATAACGTTGAGGTTTGTTCGACCCGTGAGATATAAACACGATTTTCACGTCAATATTTGTAAAAGAAAAATGGTTGTACTACGTTTGTATGCAGCTGGTGTGAGCTGGGAAGTGTAGTTTTATGAAATTGAGACGTACATCGAAAGCCCTGGGTCTCCTCTTTCTTAGGACTACAACGATTTCAGATTCAGATTCAGATTCAGATTACTTTATTCGCCATTTTATACAGGTACAAAATGGAACGTGATTTGACATTACAGTGCATACTTTTTCACAATTAAGAACAATACAACAGTAAATAAATAATCTTAAGTAAAGTGCAAGACAGGACAGAACAGTGAGACAACAATAAGACTGTGAAAGTGCGGTGGTTGGGGACATGGATACAGTGCAACACAAAGTTCAAGTCCAGAAGTCCATGACAGCTTCCTGTCGCCGCGTCTAAATCGTGCATTTTCCGGTGCAACGCGCAGAGATTTTTATAAGCTCATATTTAGCCAATAACACTTAAAATCATTGGTAAACAAACGTAGTGCTCAAAATATACACCTTGACTGCTGTTTTGATAGGGTTAAGGTCTTTACTCTTGGCTACAGTTGAAAAAGAACTTAATACAATATTGATCTATTTGTGACGTGAAATAAATCTCGGCCCGGTCTTAACACTTTCACGGCCAACCACGTATATATACGCGTTTGCTCGCCAACATTTCAGCGCCATAAACATATATATACGTTTTTAGATAGTTTTCTCTGTTATTCGATCTTAATAGAACCAAAAAGTGCAGTACCGGCCAAAACCTGCTAGGCGGCAGTATCGAGAATGCTTGAAACCCTGTTCCAGACCGTGTGTTACATTTAAACCCCTCCGGGTGCAGAATCTTGATTTAGGCAAGTCTAGCGGTTCACACAATCACTTAAAAAACGCGTTGAATGCCCCTCGATGGATAAGTTGTGCCACATTATGTCAATACTGGAAATCGCGATCAGACAGTTGGAATATTCTTTTTGGAATAAGCCCGATCTAAGGTAAGGAACATCTGACGTCAAATTCCAGCTTGATCCTACAAGGATTTCATACCGATCGGGCCGATCAGCGTGTGTGGTGTTCAAAACGAAAGACGTGACTGGCGATCGAAGAATAGAAAAACGATGCATTCATGATGACACATAATACCTATTATATACATTTGATTTGGGAATAGTAGCGTGTCCAGGTGAAAAACGCCAACGACTTTAGCAGAATTCACATAGCGCCCCATGATGCAGCTTTCTGGAATTAGCCGGGATCATTCTGAAACTATACAATATTCACCATGAGATAACGCGTGAATGTATTCATGAAAATTTGTTTTCTTTTTTGCATCTTGGACAGAAGATAGTTACTGTCTAATGACCAGTGTTGGGACTAACGCGTTACAAAGTAACGCGTTACAGAAACGAAGTTACTTTTTGCCGCAACTAGTACTCTAACGCATTACTTTTGAAATTCAGTAACACTACTTACGTTACTGAATGGTTCGTCACTGCGTTATTTGCGTTATATACGGCGTAGATTGATAGCGAGCGGTAGTGATTATTATTATTATCCTCATCCCCACCCGCGTAGAATGATACGAGGCGAGTCTGGCCACTGGCCAATCAGAAGTGCGCAAGAAATGCGGCTACGGAAAGAAATAGACCCTCTCTATTGTAAACAAAACAAACGCTCGCTATGAATCGACATAAAAAGAACGCAGTAACAAACTAACAAACCATTTAGCAACTACTTGGAGAGATAATTAATATACAACATGGAAACGAGATAAAGAACATGTTTGAGGCGCTGCTGGAGTCAACTGGACTAACGTAACGTTACTACATCTCAACCACCGCAGACTTTGGTGAGTCAGTGCAATGTGTTCACTGAAACTCAAGTTGATCAACGGATTTTGACTGTACGAAATCTGCCAGGGAATCTCATAATACTAATCAAACAATATAAATATAGTCCTTTCATGCACAATTGATATCCTAACTATTCTAACGTTGCAATGCTTTGATTGATATCTTAAACAACGTTGCAACTTGCAAGATGGTGAATGAATGAATGAATGAAAACTTTATTTAACAGATTGCAGAATGGGTACAATACAGTACGGCTCAATACATACAATTGTTAAGGGGATGCAGACCTGAGAAAGACGTTTGTCTTGTTTCCATCAGGGTCCCCCATTTTCAATTCATATAGACATTTATGACATACACAACATACATGACATTTATGGCATAGGGACATATAGGTATTTAGTACTGATACATTTGTGACATAAACGGTATTCAAATATACAGTACCGTTACCCCTAGCTTTGGGTAGGGCGTTCCACATTGTTGTGGCATAATTGCGAAACGTTAGTCCCTTGTTTGAGCCGAATCTGGGTTTTACATGATTTGTTGAGCTTCCTCTGGTGTAGTGGTTGTGGTATTCACTGACCTTTGGGAAGTATTTTGACATGTACATGGGTACCCCGGTCGTATAGTGTATCTTGTAGACCAGGCCCATTGCAAGTTGCTGTACTCTGTCGTCTACTCTAAGCCATCCTAGGTTGTCAAAGTGGGCAGGGGTGAGGTGGGTTCTGGGGTTCAGGTCAAGTAGTAGTCTGACCAGTTTGTTTTGTGATGTTTGTAATTTTGTTTTAAGCGCCTTTGAGGTGCTTTGGTACCATGAGGTGCAAGCATAGTCGTAGTACCCTTGAATTATAATGGTTATAATGAAACGCTCCGGCGACATCAAGGCTGTTCCTTCAACCGGCGCACTTCTTATTATATGACTCGGGACAACATTTGTTTGTGTCAGATTTGTGTTTGTATCTAGACCACATTGCTTAGCAGAGTTCGGTGATGTGAATGGAAACTGTCAAGTTGATCAACCGATTTTGAGTACTATAGGGCATGGGACTCGGGAGCAATCTTTTTTTTTTATCTTTTTTTTTTAAATAACTAAATAGTTACTTTTCACAGTAACTCATTACTTTTGGGTGTAAGTAACTAGTACAGTAACGAAGTTACTTTGAAATGAAGTAACTAGTAAAGTAACTGAGTTACTATTTTTCAGTAACTAGCACAACACTGCTAATGACCATAGTATTGTATCCATAGCTATAATATAAAATATAGATATAGCTCGGCAAACATCGTGACGCACAGTGAAAATAGGCTCTAGATAGCTGGCACTCTAGCTACGAGGATAAGGCTAATCCCTGGCGTTGAAAGTAGTTGTGTGTGTATAGTTGTTACTGATATGAGGCGAGGGCCTATAAAGAAGAGTGTGTAGAGTTGTTACTGATATGAGGCGAGGGCCTATAAAGAAGAGTGTGTAGAGTTGTTACTGATATGAGGCGAGGGCCTATAAAGAAGAGTGTGTAGAGTTGTTACTGATATGAGGCGAGGGCCTATAAAGAAGAGTGTGTAGAGTTGTTACTGATATGAGGCGAGGGCCTATAAAGAGTGTGTAGAGTTGTTACTGATATGAAGTGAGGGGTTAAAACACAAACACACAGACTGTCCAAAACATTTCTAAATGGAGTTATATGGTTCTTCAATTTTATGATTAGGAACATTTCTTTAGACAAAGACAACTGCCTAGTAACATCAAGCGGTGTCACGATTAATCGACTGAGTCAAATTAATCAATTGACAATAATTATTGATTAAAAACGACTGCATCAATGCTTCAAAACCTTTCTTTGACGTCAGTTAAATGTTTAGTCCGACAGAAATACGAAATAATAATTTCATTCAAAAGCACTAGATAAAAAGATAAATGCTCAAAAAACACCATACTCGATTCCAGTCTGCATTTATGAGAAAAATAAAATGCAAATAAAATGCAATGTAAATGTTCACATGTCTGTTTTTCTTATGAAAATGTTTCACTCAGATGCATCAATTAATCAATAAAATAATTGTTGGGATGAATCGATTACTTAAATAATCGTCAGTAGCAGCACTAGTAACGTTACAAACACGCAGTACATAAACTACGAATCATACAGCCTGAAGGCCTGATCGTGGAGAATGACCCCATCTAGCCTGTAGATGTAGGACAGTAGAGCTGGGCACAGGCTGCTCCTGGAGCTGATGACCCCATCTAGCCTGTAGATGTAGGACAGTAGAGCTGGGCACAGGCTGCTCCTGGAGCTGATGACCCCATCTAGCCTGTAGATATAGGACAGTAGAGCTGGGCACAGGCTGCTCCTGGAGCTGATGACCCCATCTAGCCTGTAGATATAGGACAGTAGAGCTGGGCACAGGCTGCTCCTGGAGCTGATGACCCCATCTAGCCTGTAGATATAGGACAGTAGAGCTGGGCACAGGCTGCTCCTGGAGCTGATGACCCCATCTAGCCTGTAGATATAGGACAGTAGAGCTGGGCACAGGCTGCTCCTGGAGCTGATGACCCCATCTAGCCTGTAGATATAGGACAGTAGAGCTGGGCACAGGCTGCTCCTGGAGCTGATGACCCCATCTAGCCTGTAGATATAGGACAGTAGAGCTGGGCACAGGCTGCTCCTGGAGCTGATGACCCCATCTAGCCTGTAGATATAGGACAGTAGAGCTGGGCACAGGCTGCTCCTGGAGCTGATGACCCCATCTAGCCTGTAGATATAGGACAGTAGAGCTGGGCACAGGCTGCTCCTGGAGCTGATGACCCCATCTAGCCTGTAGATATAGGACAGTAGAGCTGGGCACAGGCTGCTCCTGGAGCTGATGAAGGCTCCCGCTGGGCCGTGGTTTCCAGGCCACGTCTTACACAGAGACAATGGGACAATGAAGAATCAAGCGCAATTAGAATGGAAGGCTCCGCTCTGTGGCCCAATTTCTCTTTATAGGCCCTCGCCTCATATCAGTAACAACTCTACACACTCTTTATAGGCCCTCGCCTCATATCAGTAACAACTCTACACACTCTTTATAGGCCCTCGCCTCATATCAGTAACAACTCTACACACTCTTTATAGACCCTCGCCTCATATCAGTAACAACTCTACACACACAAATACCACACATACTTAGATGGATAACCCAAATTTGCTCATATGGATATAACATCACCCCCCCCCCCCCACACACACACACAGACACACATACATGCACCCAGACACTTACACAATATGCTGTACAATATCAGCGGAATTCGTCTGATATTAATGCCCATGCCGTCCCTCACACACACACACACACACACACACACACACACACACACACACACACACACACACACACACACACACACACACACACACACACACACACACACACACACACACACACACACACACACAAACACACACACACACACACACACACACACAATCATTGTGGCCTTGTTAAAGTCTAGTGGGGCTCATTAAGACGAGACAAGCTCTTTCATACAACAATGATGACTGGGGGGGCATTGTGTGTGTATTGCATTCCCCAATGGAATGGTCAATCCGACGACTACACACACTACACACACTACACACACAGAAGGGAGATGAACACTGCTCTAATTTATATTATAATCAACATCAACAGTTCACAGTGATGTTACTGATATGTCACAGCCAACACAATTAAAGGGTAAGTAAATTTTTTTGGACGCCTAGCTTTATTTCCCACTTACCAATGATGTCTTCGATTGATTGATTTATTAACAGATTGCAGAATGGGTACAATACAATACAGCTCAATACACAATTGTTAAGGGGATGCAGACCAGTGAAATACTTTCGTCTTGTTTACATCAGCGATCATCGATGGAGCATAATGGAAACCTGCAGCGCTAGCTAGTTGGCTACAAGACTAAATGTAAAGTAATGGGGTCACGTCTGTAAAAGGCCTGAAACAAGCCCTTTTTTTGCATGTGTTTAACAGCTGTTTACAGTGGCCCCATTAACTTGACATTAGTCGTGTGAGGAGCTGGGTGTCCAGCATGAAGCACAGTATGGATTGTGCTGAGAAAGGACTCTACCCTTCAATGACATCATCGATGGATCAACCGATCGACCTGCTATATTCACTTATCTGTCATTTATTAGTCTCTCCAGTTAGTAGCTACATTAATACATTTAGTGGAAGTGTCAATATTCAATGAATCTGGATAAAACCATCGCTTTCTCCGTCTGATTCAGATGACGCTAACAGACATTTTGAACCTCTCTCGGTCTATATGGGCATTACGTGCGTGCCGTGACGCGAGGGGCTCCCCGATCTGCATGCGTCAGCCCCAGTCTCCTCCGTAGACCAGACCGTCTCTTTTAACAAGGCTAGCGGGTTTTTTCCTCAGACGTGGAGTGATACTGATTAAATTATGATTCTGTGAAAAGGAATTAGAATCATAGCTGTGGATTATGCTCAATATACTACGGCTGTGAACCAATCAGATTGCTTGATTTGAGCTACCCTTGAACTTCTCTGCTCACATCGCAGCGACAACCAGAACCTGCAGATTCCTCCTGAGCAACGTCAGAAGGATACGCCCCTTCCTGACAAAAGAAGCCACCCAACTCCTCGTCCAATCAACAGCCATCTCCCTCCTCGACTACTGCAACGCACTGCTCGCTGGCCTCCCGGCCACTGCCACCAAGCCTCTTCAACTCATTCAAAACGCAGCGGCCCGCCTGATCTCAAACCTACCGAAGTCGGCCCATGTCACCCCACTTCTTAGGGACCTGCACTGGCTCCCCATTGCTGCACGTATCCGCTTCAAGGCCCTCAACCTAGCATACCGTGCGGCAAAGGGAACCGCTCCCGCCTACCTCCGGTCAATGGTCTCTAACTACACACCCTCAAGACCCCTACGCTCTGCATCTTCTGGCCGCCTCAGACCTACTCCTATCCAAGCTCCCGAAGGGTCATCAAAGAGAAGCCGCCTATTCTCAGTCCTTGCCCCACAATGGTGGAATGAACTACCCATCCCAGTTAGGACAGCCGAAACCCGTCCAATCTTTCGCCGTCGACTAAAGACTCACTTCTTCAACCATTATCTGAAATGATTAAAAAAAATTATAAAAATCTAACCCTGACTAACCTTACTGTCATGCACTTGTCCTAATAAACTAACCTACACTGTAACACGCAACACTTTGATGAACATTGTTACTCAGCTGATAGAGTTGTACCCTTCTTGCTGTCTTGTCGTACAGAACTTGTAAGTCGCTTTGGATAAAAGCGTCAGCTAAATGACTAAATGTAAATGTACCCATTTTACAATTAATTTTAACTCTATTTATCAATCTATATTTACTATCTAATTATACCACTAACTCCCTGCAATTACAGTAACGTCTCATTTACCGGCTGCAAATTGAAAGGTTACTCACATTTCCATCCAACTAGTTACATGTTGAATGGCACCTCTAAATGCCTCTTCCTGAAAAGGCAAAGACTAACCTTATCTCTTAGTTAATTGGAGTATTGATTGTTTCAGATGAGACGCTGCAGGGAGGCTATTAAACCCTTGCTGGCTTTGGGTCGATGATACTGAAAAGACACAAGCTTGTTAACCCTATAAAAACAACACATCACTGGGTGCACGGATAATGAGGCAGACAACCATGGATTTTCTCTAAAAGGCCGTCCATGTGGACAAAGGCCCTTAAAGGAAGGCCCCCGAAAGAAGATACATCTAGTTTAGCAGTGAGTGAAGGTGCAAAGTGTTGCAACGCTGCACGGATAGTCTGGATTTCAGCATTTACTGCACCGAACACAACATAGTTAATCCTAGGGCAATGTTTTGGAAAAGTTTAAACTGTTTGGGAATGTTACGACCCTGGCTCAAAGGGACGCAACCTATTGGCAAACCGACACCAAAACCTGTGTTTAACCCAAAAACTACTCTAACCATGAAGTACTGGTACAAACTAAAGAACAAAGAGTGGGAGAACGTGACAAGTCTCTGTTTCCACACACTCCTCTAGCCACAGTCAGTGCATGTGTGTCTCAGGGACTGGTTTTAACCTGCCAGCAGGTATCCAATCAGCAGCAATTAGCTAATTAGCAGCCCTCACCTGCATGCCCAGTGACACAGGAGTGATCAAGCTCATGGTACATAACAGGGAACCAAAAGGGAGAGCCGTCACCAAATACCATTTTCACTTAAAGTGACTGAGTGAGTGAGTGTGGGTTGGAGTTTAGTATTTATTTTAGTTATACTTATTATAGCGTGCATTTCTCCAGACCTCTCTTGGCAGAGCCTGAGGCATGGCCAGCAGTGCCAACCCCTCCCCCTATCCCCACTCAACCCATGCGTCAGACCAAAACTAAATATGTGAAGCAAAGTGCAACACCAAGCGGGGCTCTTTTGCCTAGAGGTTGCTGTTTGACGGCATTACAGATTCTACCTTTAAGGTTCTGCCAAATATATGTTGTTTTGTGGTGTTGTAAGATAATAGGACACTGTATCAATGGCAGCGATGTAGTAGCCTAGTAGTTGAAGAGATGGGCATCCTGTTGAGGAGCAATAGTTTATCATACCCCACCTTCTTGTGTATTTCAAGTCAAGTCAAATGTTCCTTTATTAATACCCTTAGGGAAATACAGCATGGGGATGGGGGAGGGGAGGTACAGGCAGGAACAAATATAATAATATAAATGTAAATTATATACAATTAAATACATTTAATACAATTAAATTAAATACAAATATAAATGATAATATAATATATAACATATTATAATGTATAATGTAATTATATACCATTGTATATCATTTAAATGGTAGGGTAATACCGTAAGTGAGTATACTTTAATTGGCCAGTGAAGCAGGTGGATATACTTACCTGCACATACATATATTTACCTGCACATACCCTTGTCTACAATACTGGCCAATGAGCAGAAATGTCATTGGCTCAAGGGAAGTTGAATGTAATGAGATTACTTAACTCAGAGATGTCAAGAGTCGACAGGTGTAACTGACATAGCTATACGGTGGGAGTGCTCAAGGGATTGATTGATTGAATTTATTGATTGAATTTATTGGACAATCTAAAATCACATACAATACTGATACACAACATGTACAGCCATCACATATAATTTAAGGGAGATTCTGTGATTGACAGGCTGAAGGACCTACCGGGAGAGTTCTGCGGCGAGGAGGCGGGGGAGCAGCGGGGAGACAAACTGTAGCCGGAGAGGACGGAGGGAGAGGGAATGAACGACATGATCTCCTCCTCGAACAAACTGCAGGAACAGGAAGCAGAGAGGAAGTGTGTTTAGACCAGGAACAGGAAGCAGAGAGGAAGTGTGTTTAGACCAGGAACAGGAAGCAGAGAGGAAGTGTGTTTAGACCAGGAACAGGAAGCAGAGAGGAAGTGTGTTTAGACCAGGAACAGGAAGCAGAGAGGAAGTGTGTTTAGACCAGGAACAGGAAGCAGAGAGGAAGTGTGTTTAGACCAGGAACAGGAAGCAGAGAGGAAGTGTGTTTAGACCAGGAACAGGAAGTAGAGAGGAAGTGTGTTTAGACCAGGAACAGGAAGCAGAGAGGAACTGTGTTTAGACCAGGAACAGGAAGCAGAGAGGAAGTGCGTTTAGACCAGGAACAGGACGTAGAGAGGAAGTGTGTTTAAACCAGGGTAGTTTCTTCTTACCTTACCTTACAATTGAATCATTGAATCAGTGTATATTTGACTTAATACGAGTGGAATTGAACACCACCAGCTCAGTGTGTATTTATGTCCAACGTTTTAAATGTCGCCTCAACTCTTAGAGTCGAGTCGAATTATAGAGTCAAATATACATTGTGGTTTTTGTATGCTTTGTACAGTAGGCCTATAACATACAATGCAGTGTATCCTTTTTTGGATTTGGATTTGGATTGGATTCTTTGTGGATAAATATAGACTCCAGAAGGATAGATCTGAGGTAAAAGACAGGGCTCTTTACCTTAGCAGGATGACCATGTAGGTAAAGACAATAGTGCTCTTTACCTCAGCAGGATGACCAGGTCGGTAAAGACAAGGCTCTTTACCTTAGCAGGATGACCATGTAGGTAAAGACAATAGTGCTCTTTACCTCAGCAGGATGACCAGGTCGGTAAAGACAAGGCTCTTTACCTTAGCAGGATGACCAGGTAGGTAAAGACAATAGTGCTCTTTACCTCAGCAGGATGACCAGGTCGGTAAAGACAAGGCTCTTTACCTTAGCAGGATGACCAGGTAGGTAAAGACAATAGTGCTCTTTACCTTAGCAGGATGACCATGTAGGTAAAGACAATAGTGCTTTTTACCTTAGCAGGATGACCAGGTAGGTAGACAATAGTGCTCTTTACCTTATAAGGATGACCAGGTAGGTAGACAATAGTGCTCTTTACCTTAGAAGGATGACCAGGTAGGTAGACAATAGTGCTCTTTACCTTAGAAGGATGACCAGGTTGGCATCACATGACAGCTTCTCCACCCCCTGAGTCCCCTCTGTCCGGATATAATGAATCTTCTCCCTGATTGGTCAACGAGAGGAGAGAGCCAACTATTCAGCCAATAGTGACTTTGAATGCCTGCAAATAGTGCCTGTCCTCCCTCTGCTTTCCAGAAGGAGTGTCTCCGTGGTCGTCTATAGCCTGTATAGCCTACAATACAGTTACTATACAACAACATTGCATGATTTAAATCACTGTTTTTAAATGACTTTGTCACAGTTTCAACAAGCAGAAAGGGAACTTAACTTGCACAGTGGAATTATTGTCGCTAATCTTAACAGAGGCTATGGCGAAAATATCTAGCGAATAGGTCCTGTCCACACAGAGGGGGAAATCATTGACTTTGTATTGTGTGACAGTGCCTCCTTGTAATTTCGGTCAGCTAGAAAACAACCGAAAAACACCTCAAATATACTGTGTGGCGGGATGCACTGCCAACAGGATAAAGAACCCAGAACTAAGTTTTCATAAGCTTCCAAAACTGGAAAAACTGCCTATAAGAAGGAGAAACGTGGATATAGGCAATAATATGTGAGGCATCAACAGCAAGATTCTACTTTTCCTCCCTCCTGTGGTGTCTAATTAGGAGATATTGACAGAGAGATTGATATTGTTTGTCAATATGCCTTGCTCTCTTCTAGACACAGGGTAGTACAATAATCATTTGACATGCTGATATTCCATGTTTTTAAACTAGTTACAGGCATTTTGTTTTGACAAAGATTTTGAAACATCTACTGTAGATTGGTCATTTTCTAATGCAGGCTAGTAAATCCCCTGTATCTATAGATCTCACACTGAGCTTTTAGCCTATAGCCAAAGGAAATGCTAGAAATGGGCATATGGGCTGGGAGGACCAATGGAAAATCTCGATAGTTTCTCCATACTCCAGCTGTCCAGCTGTCACCTGTGCGGTGATTGATTGATTGACCATTTTATTAACAGATTGCAGAATGGGTACAATACAGTACGGTTCAATACACACAATTGTTAAGGGGATGCAGACCAGAGAAAGACTTTCGTCTTGTTTACATTTTCAATATTCATAATGAATTGTAAGTAAGGGTGCAATTAGCACCGTGCAATCCATTCTTTGTGGATCCCGCCCAAGGTCTTTGCACTGGGTGTTTTTCTATGTAAAATATTGTATGCTCACACAATGTATGATGGTGACTTTACACTGCACCAGAGATAAAGTGTACATTCCCCCCGAATCATGAAATGTATAACTTGATACTGACTCAAATAATTAGCTCAGAATTGGCAACACTATGTCCAGGTGAACCTTTGTCTATGTAGGCTTTTAGAGGGTTAATAGTGGAATATTATAGACTATGTACTGTATTGGGAATCACTATAGTGGTTATGTGGCTTTACTATACAAATGCTGTGTGTCTATAGTGATACACTATAGTATTTCTGTAGTAATTGGTCTGTGCAAGAAAATACAACATCACAACAACATGGAGTACAAGAGCAGCTCTGTCAACTGCAACTTGTTCTAAATGCAAAAAAAACGAAACTAGTGTTTTTGACAAATTCTAGAACAGTAAGATCAACATTGTCCGATATAATTGTTGTTGATGGTCAACAAATTGAGTTGGTATCTACTTTTAAATACCTAGGATTTTAAATTGATGACCACTTGTCTTTTAAAGCATATATCCATTATGTTACAAAAGAAGCTGAAGCTTTTACTGGGATTCTATTTTAGAAATAAGTAAAAATGAAAAAACACAACACAGGAATACAGTGGGTTTTACCATACCTCATTTCCATATGGAAGGTTACTGTATAATGTTGTCACCTTTGCGTGCCATAAAACCCCCCTAGTGTTGAGAAACGCCAGCTGAGACGTTTATTTCACTTCACACTGGTGAGACTGCAGAATCTTACGGGACTCTGGAAAGCTCTTAAGATAATAATCAGCTTTCAACACCTCATAAACACGCCCTGCCCCGACAAGTACAGTACTAACAAGGAGTAATGAGCGTGTGTGTGTGTGGGTGTGTGTGTGTGTGTGTGTGTGTGTGTGTGTGTGTGTGTGTGTGTGTGTGTGTGTGTGTGTGTGTGTGGGTGTGTGGGTGTGTGCGTGCGTGTGTGTGCGTGTGTGTGTGTGCGTGTGTGTGTGTGTGTGTGTGTGTGTGTGTGTGTGTGTGTGTGTGTGTGTGTGTGTGTGTGTGAGTGAGTGAGTGTCTCTGTAATTAGGGGGATGCTGGCTGTCCAACCAGTCAAGCTGCTAAATACGCGACTTTTACTCCTTTCTCACGCGTAAGGGTGTGAGGTTTTGTCCGCTGCTCACCAACTTTCTCTGTCTTCTTTAAGCCTACTGTTAGGAATTCCCTACTCACTCTCTCTAGCCCCCACCCTCTCGTTCTTTACTCTCGTTTACTCTCAGTGGCCACACCTGGACTATTATCAATTACCTCTCGCACCTGTGGTGGCAGGCTAATTAGTTCCCCTGTGGGCTTTAAATACCAGGGCTCTTCCCCTCGTTTCGGCGTGGGGTCGTGTTGTAAACATGCCGTATCATATTCTCAAACATCTAGACTCTTTCGGGAGGTCCTCTGTTCTGCCTATGCTGTATTGATTCTCCGGCGTAGAGATGTATGCTCCAGCCTTCGCCTGCTGTCGCCGTTGCCTGAGAGTGGGACTGGTCTGCGCTCCCTAGACTTCCACGGGAGGCATCCCAGTCATCCACTTCAGACCCCCCGCGCAGCTGTCGTCCTGACGCACATCCAGACCAGCGCCCGGCGTGAGACGAGGTGCAAGCTTTGGCCACCCGTCGCCGTTTGCCTGGAGGGAGACATTGTACTGCGCTCTCTAATCCTCTACGGGAGGTATTCCAGTGTTCCACTCCAGACCAGCGCGCCAGATGCGCTCAAGCCTTCGCCACCTGTCGCCGTTTGCCTGGAGGGAGACACTGTACTGCGCTCTCTAATCCTCTACGGGAGGTATTCCAGTGTTCCACTTCAGACCTTCGAGCTTGGCACGCTCTCCCGACCAGCGCGCAGACGCGCATCTCCTAGACCTTCGAGCTTGGCACGCTCTCCCGACCAGCGCGCAGACGCGCATCTCCTAGACCTTCGAGCTTGGCACGCTCTCCCGACCAGCGCGCAGACGCGCATCTCCTAGACCTTCGGGCTTGGCACGCTCTCCAGTCACCAGCGCGCAACGCGCATCTGCAAGGGCTTGGCACGCTCTCCAGTCACCAGCGCGCAACGCGCATCTTCAAGGGCTTGGCACGCTCTCCAGTCTCCAACGCGCATTTTCCAAAGATCCTCGTGCTTGGCACACTCCTCCTCGCAGACGCACCCCGATGCGTCTCTCGGTTCCGACGCGCACACCAAGGTGTGGCGCGCCACTCTGTTCCTCGGCTCCGACAGCGGCTACCCGGTGGACGACACCCTCGCCACCGCCGCTGTTCCAGCACTCTGTTCCTCGGCTCCGACAGCGGCTACCCGGTGGACGACACCCTCGCCACCGCCGCTGTTCCAGCACTCTGTTCCTCGGCTCCGACAGCGGCTACCCGGTGGACGACACCCTCGCCACCGCCACTGTTCCAGCACTCTGTTCCTCGGCTCCGACAGCGGCTACCCGGTGGACGACACCCTCGCCACCGCCACTGTTCCAGCACTCTGTTCCTCGGCTCCGACAGCAGCTACCCGGTGGACGACACCCTCGCCACCGCCACTGTTCCAGCACTCTGTTCCTCGGCTCCGACAGTCGGCTACCCGGTGGACGACACCCTCGCCACCGCCACTGTTCCAGCACTCTGTTCCTCGGCTCGGACAGCCAGCCACCCGGTGGCGATGCCCTCGCCCCGCTGCTGTCCCTGTACCATTACGCATACGCCTGGGTGAGTTTTGATTGTGATGTCACTCACCCAGCGTAATGCCTCTTGCCCCCGTTCCCGCTGCTGTTTCCTGTACCATTACGCATACGCCTGGGTGAGTTTTGATTGTGATGTCACTCACCCAGCGTAATGCCTCTTGCCCCCGTTCCCGCTGCTGTTTCCTGTACCATTACGCATACGCCTGGGTGAGTTTTGATTGTGATGTCACTCACCCAGCGTAATGCCTCTTGCCCCCGTTCCCGCTGCTGTTCCTGTACCATTACGCATACGCCTGGGTGAGTTTTGATTGTGATGTCACTCACCCAGCGTATTGCCTCCGTTAGTTCTCACTTAGTTAGTAGTTTGGACATTTCATCTCCCACTCTGTTTTTGTTCTCACTTAGATAGTATTTTTGGACATTACATCTCCCCCTGTGTGTTTGTCACACGAAGATATTATTACTTTGTTTTCTTTGTTTATTTGGACTGTTCTGCATCTGCTCTGTTTGTTCCCTTTTGAATATTAACCCTCTCCTCTGTTCTGCAGAGCGGCCCAGATGTTTTCCCACCAGTCCCCAGTTCCTCCCTGTCCCCAGCCCGCCTCCGCGGGTCTCTGTCCCCAGTTCCTCCCTGTTCCCCAGCCCGCCTCCGCGGGCCTCAGTCCCCTCTGTCCCTAGTTCTCCCCTTTCTAGTTCCACCTAGTTCCTGGTCCCAAGTTCTCCCCTTCTAGTTCCACCTAGTTCCTTGTCCCTAGTTCTCCTAGTCCCCAGTTCTCCTGTTCCCTAGCTCTCCTTGTCCCGACTTCTCCTAGTCTCTAGTTCCTCTGTTCCCTTACCTTCCCCTAGCGTTCCTTAATGTTTCCCCTAGCGTTCATTAACCTTCCCTTAGTGTTCCCTTTCCTGCCCGCCTCTTAAAGGCACCTAGTTTTTCCCCTCTTGTTATATTCCTGTATTTGTGTTCTCCCTTAAAGGGACAGTGCCCTTTTTCCCTGTCTCTCAATAAATATCTGTTTCTTGGCAAACCATCATACCTGTCTTGTGTTGTGCGATTGGGGTCGGTTACAAACCATAACAGTACGACCCCACCAAATCGACGACCCCAGCCAGCACAGACGGTGTATGTTGAGTTTGCCTTTTTTTTTTCTCTTGTTCCCTCTAGTTCCCCTCTAGCTCCCCTGTTAGCCCTGTTGGCTTCCCTGTTAGCCCTGTTTGACCCCCCTGCAGCTTGTTAGGCCTCTACTACCAGCATGGCCCCTGTAGCTAGCCTTGCCCTGGCAGCTAACCCAGTCCCTCAGCAGAGCCCCAGTCTGCTAGCTTAGCCCCGGCTGCTAGCACAGCCTCTATGTTTTATGCAGCCCTTGCTGCTGGCATGGGCCCTGTAGCTAGCCATGCCAGGCAGCTAACCCAATTCCCTCTGCATGGCCCCGGTCTGCTAGCTTGGCCCCGGCTGTTAGCACAGCCTCTATGTTATTGCAGCCTTGCAGCTGGCATAGGCCCTGTAGCTAGCCAGGCCCAAGCAGCTAACCCGGTCCCTCTGCATGGCCTCCACTTTTTTGTGTAGTTTCCCCACTGCTAGGACTGCCCTTTCAGCTAGCAAGGTCAGTTTCCCCACTGCTAGGACTGCCCTTTCAGCTAGCAAGGTCAGTTTATCTCCCACTGCTAGGACTGCCCTTTCAGCTAGCAAGGTCAGTTTTATCCCCACTGCTAGGACTGCCCTTTCAGCTAGCAAGGTCAGTTTATCTCACACAGCTAGGACTGTCCTTCCAGCTAGCTTGTTCTCTCTTGCTGGTCCAGTCCTGTCTGCCAGCCTAGCTCCGGCAGCTAGCGCAGCCTCTATGTTAATGTAGCAGTACAGCTGGCATAGGCCCTGTAGCTATCAGTGCCTTGGCAGCTACCCTTTCCCCCTGCTAGCCTAGCTCGGCAGCTAGCGCAGCCTCTATGTTGATGTAGCAGTACAGCTAGCATAGGCCCTGTAGCTATCAGTGCCCTGGCAGCTACCCTTTCCCTCTGCTAGCCTAGCTCGGCAGCTTGCACAGCCTCTATGTTGATGTAGCAGTACAGCTAGCATAGGCCCTGTAGCTATCAGTGCCCTGGCAGCTAACTTTCCCTCTGCTAGCCCTTTCCCGGTGCTACCATGGTTACCCCTTAGCTACCCTGCTTGCCCCTCAGTTCTCTAAACCAGTTCTCTAGACCGGTTCTCTAGGCCAGTTCTCTTGGCCAGTTCTCTAGGCCAGTTCGCTAGACCAGTTCCTCTAGACTAGTTCTCTGGACCCAGTTCCTCCTGACCCGGTTCCTCTAGGCCCGGTTTCCTCTAGGCCAGTTCCTCCAGTTACCCCTCGGCGACCCTGTTTCTTTTGCTAGCCCCACTCTTGTGGTGGCTTCCCCTGCTGGCTTGGCCAGTACCTTTTGTTTTTGTCTTGTTTTGCCCCCTGCCACTCTGTCTGTATTTGTTTTGGGTCGCCAGGTGGCTCCCGTTGAGGGGGGGGTACTGTGAGGTTTTGTCCGCTGCTCACCAACTTTCTCTGTCTTCTTTAAGCCTACTGTTAGGAATTCCCTACTCACTCTCTCTAGCCCCCACCCTCTCGTTCTTTACTCTCGTTTACTCTCAGTGGCCACACCTGGACTATTATCAATTACCTCTCGCACCTGTGGTGGCAGGCTAATTAGTTCCCCTGTGGGCTTTAAATACCAGGGCTCTTCCCCTCGTTTCGGCGTGGGGTCGTGTTGTAAACATGCCGTATCATATTCTCAAACATCTAGACTCTTTCGGGAGGTCCTCTGTTCTGCCTATGCTGTATTGATTCTCCGGCGTAGAGATGTATGCTCCAGCCTTCGCCTGCTGTCGCCGTTGCCTGAGAGTGGGACTGGTCTGCGCTCCCTAGACTTCCACGGGAGGCATCCCAGTCATCCACTTCAGACCCCCCGCGCAGCTGTCGTCCTGACGCACATCCAGACCAGCGCCCGGCGTGAGACGAGGTGCAAGCTTTGGCCACCCGTCGCCGTTTGCCTGGAGGGAGACATTGTACTGCGCTCTCTAATCCTCTACGGGAGGTATTCCAGTGTTCCACTCCAGACCAGCGCGCCAGATGCGCTCAAGCCTTCGCCACCTGTCGCCGTTTGCCTGGAGGGAGACACTGTACTGCGCTCTCTAATCCTCTACGGGAGGTATTCCAGTGTTCCACTTCAGACCTTCGAGCTTGGCACGCTCTCCCGACCAGCGCGCAGACGCGCATCTCCTAGACCTTCGAGCTTGGCACGCTCTCCCGACCAGCGCGCAGACGCGCATCTCCTAGACCTTCGAGCTTGGCACGCTCTCCCGACCAGCGCGCAGACGCGCATCTCCTAGACCTTCGGGCTTGGCACGCTCTCCAGTCACCAGCGCGCAACGCGCATCTGCAAGGGCTTGGCACGCTCTCCAGTCACCAGCGCGCAACGCGCATCTTCAAGGGCTTGGCACGCTCTCCAGTCTCCAACGCGCATTTTCCAAAGATCCTCGTGCTTGGCACACTCCTCCTCGCAGACGCACCCCGATGCGTCTCTCGGTTCCGACGCGCACACCAAGGTGTGGCGCGCCACTCTGTTCCTCGGCTCCGACAGCGGCTACCCGGTGGACGACACCCTCGCCACCGCCGCTGTTCCAGCACTCTGTTCCTCGGCTCCGACAGCGGCTACCCGGTGGACGACACCCTCGCCACCGCCGCTGTTCCAGCACTCTGTTCCTCGGCTCCGACAGCGGCTACCCGGTGGACGACACCCTCGCCACCGCCACTGTTCCAGCACTCTGTTCCTCGGCTCCGACAGCGGCTACCCGGTGGACGACACCCTCGCCACCGCCACTGTTCCAGCACTCTGTTCCTCGGCTCCGACAGCGGCTACCCGGTGGACGACACTCTCGCCACCGCCACTGTTCCAGCACTCTGTTCCTCGGCTCCGACAGTCGGCTACCCGGTGGACGACACCCTCGCCACCGCCACTGTTCCAGCACTCTGTTCCTCGGCTCGGACAGCCAGCCACCCGGTGGCGATGCCCTCGCCCCGCTGCTGTCCCTGTACCATTACGCATACGCCTGGGTGAGTTTTGATTGTGATGTCACTCACCCAGCGTAATGCCTCTTGCCCCCGTTCCCGCTGCTGTTTCCTGTACCATTACGCATACGCCTGGGTGAGTTTTGATTGTGATGTCACTCACCCAGCGTAATGCCTCTTGCCCCCGTTCCCGCTGCTGTTTCCTGTACCATTACGCATACGCCTGGGTGAGTTTTGATTGTGATGTCACTCACCCAGCGTAATGCCTCTTGCCCCCGTTCCCGCTGCTGTTCCTGTACCATTACGCATACGCCTGGGTGAGTTTTGATTGTGATGTCACTCACCCAGCGTATTGCCTCCGTTAGTTCTCACTTAGTTAGTAGTTTGGACATTTCATCTCCCACTCTGTTTTTGTTCTCACTTAGATAGTATTTTTGGACATTACATCTCCCCCTGTGTGTTTGTCACACGAAGATATTATTACTTTGTTTTCTTTGTTTATTTGGACTGTTCTGCATCTGCTCTGTTTGTTCCCTTTTGAATATTAACCCTCTCCTCTGTTCTGCAGAGCGGCCCAGATGTTTTCCCACCAGTCCCCAGTTCCTCCCTGTCCCCAGCCCGCCTCCGCGGGTCTCTGTCCCCAGTTCCTCCCTGTTCCCCAGCCCGCCTCCGCGGGCCTCAGTCCCCTCTGTCCCTAGTTCTCCCCTTTCTAGTTCCACCTAGTTCCTGGTCCCAAGTTCTCCCCTTCTAGTTCCACCTAGTTCCTTGTCCCTAGTTCTCCTAGTCCCCAGTTCTCCTGTTCCCTAGCTCTCCTTGTCCCGACTTCTCCTAGTCTCTAGTTCCTCTGTTCCTTTACCTTCCCCTAGCGTTCCTTAATGTTTCCCCTAGCGTTCATTAACCTTCCCTTAGTGTTCCCTTTCCTGCCCGCCTCTTAAAGGCACCTAGTTTTTCCCCTCTTGTTATATTCCTGTATTTGTGTTCTCCCTTAAAGGGACAGTGCCCTTTTTCCCTGTCTCTCAATAAATATCTGTTTCTTGGCAAACCATCATACCTGTCTTGTGTTGTGCGATTGGGGTCGGTTACAAACCATAACAAAGGGAAACTGGATCCCAATCGAACTGACCTGTGAAGAACCAGTGATGATGAGGTATCAGTATGAACACCTCTTTATACACCAGCACTACATACACTGACTGAGCTCAATGCTCAGTGTTTAATGTGAAACAATATATTTGGTCCTTAATGATATTAATCACTATAATAGGCTTAAACCTTTTGGCCCACCTGCCAAAGGCTCCTGTAGGCCTACTTTTCATAATAATGTTATTGGGCTACTTGTAAGACTACTGTGGCTTCTGTGGTTGTAGTTTATTAAATTTAAAGGGCTTATTAAATAAATAGGAAATAGCTAAATGCCCATCCTGATATAAATAAGAAAGAACAGTCTCATTTAGCCTACAGGCAGTCTGTTGTCATAATTAATTAACTTCCTCTTGCAGGCTGGACGGTTGATTGCTGAGAGAGTCAGACAATTATTTACCCGGCAATATTTTCTACACACTATTTAGCCCATATCGTTCCTCGCATTAATTATTATTATTTATTTAAATGTTCTCTCTGTCTTGTCTCTAAGCTGTCTCCCTTTCTCTGTAGTATCCCCACCATGTTGTCATTGTGAAAGTCCATGTACTGTGTTTGTCCATGTACTGTGATGCAATGTCTGTAAAGTGCTCTGAGATACCTTATGTAAGGTGCTATATAAAATAAATGTATTATTATTATTATTATTATTATTATTATTATTATTATTATTATTATTATTATTATTATTATTATTATTATTATTATTATTATTATTATTATTATTATTATTTATATTCTGAATAGGGAATGTGTGAGGAGGGTAGAGCGATGCGAATCAACAGTAATTACATTTGTTATGATGAATACAAAATATGACACTTGCTCTGAAATACAGGAGATTAACAGGAGAAAGGGCTAAACGAAAGCTCAGCAGGAGAACGTATTGAAATTAGGTAGAAATCTGGAGGGTTTGCAGGTTAGCTAACTAGCTACTGTAGCTCCATGCCATTCTGACCTATGATCAATCGAAGTATTATATTACGAATCTCGGGAGGAAGCCCACACTATGCCCCTTCGTCTTCTCTCCTCTTACCCTGAGTCTGCCCTCTATTCCCACGGTTCCGCCTATCCAGCCCAACCGAACCAATCCATTAAAACCACAATTCCGCTCCACCTACGCGGTTCTAGTGGCGACTCGCCATTTGCCCAATTCTCCCACAATAATGCCCTTTAAAAATAATTTATTTCCCCTCCTCCGCATCTCAATCTCTTTAAGGGAATAAGAGGTACGTGTCACATGTCTTTGTTTACACAACGATCATTAATTGTCGCGTAGTATGTGCTTTTACCCTATTGCACAGGTTGTATAATGTATATCCATATTGTAACGTTTAGAAATTACAATGTTTAGAAATGACGACAAGCACAGGCAAGTAATATATTGTCATAATTGTCCTGAATATCCTTCATTATGTTTCCTCCATATCGTAACGTTTATAAATTACTATAAGCACCTGTAAGTATATTGTCACTGTGCAATGATTATAAGTTATTCTGAATATATTGTTTAAACATGTATTGTGTGTCTGTGCCGTCATTGGTGTGGGTTGATCTCGTGAAAAAACCCCTCTTTGCTATGATTGAGACAGATCACGTTAGAGTGTACGGTGTTCCGCAGGGACAACCTTTGAGAACACAAATCGTTTTCTGACAACTCAGAAGGAGTGGCAAAGATGTGGTTCTGTTGTCATTCTCCTCAGGCAGGCCCAGTTGTATTTAGACTAGCATCACATTAGATAGATAGATAGATAGATAGATAGATAGATAGATAGATAGATAGATAGATAGATAGATAGATAGATAGATAGATAGATAGATAGATAGATAGATAGATAGATAGATAGATAGATAGATAGATAGATAGATAGAGAGAGAGATAGATAGATAGATAGATAGATAGATAGATAGATAGATAGATAGATAGATAGATAGATAGATAGATAGATAGATAGATAGATAGATAGATCAATTCAATCAATCAATCAATCAATCAATCAATCAATCAATCAATCAATCAATCAATAGATAGATAGAACTCAAACTGCTCCAACCAAGCTGCTGAGTGGCCAACAGGTACTGTAGAAACCAGTGGTTGTACTGGGCAGCTCCCAGGTGTGAATGTGTGTATTTATCTGGGAATGTAAGATCAAAGTGTATTATTATTATTATTAAAGGTTATTATTCATAGGATTACCTTAATGCATGGTTTCTGGCCAGGCCGGGCTGTCGCTCTTGTAACATGTCAAAGATATTTGGCTGACGGAGGAACCCCACTATCTTGTCATTGTAAGCTGCAGAGAGAGAGAGAGAGAGAGAGAGAGAGAGAGAGAGAGAGAGAGAGAGAGAGAGAGAGAGAGAGAGAGAGAGAGAGAGAGAGAGAGAGAGAGAGAGAGAGAGAGAGAGGCAGAGAGACTGTATTATTAATACATTCACATGTCTAATGTGATTGGTAAAGTCCTTCCTCAGTCCAGTCCATGCTGTTCCTCTCAGCTTACTGAAATCTAATTAGCATGCAATGTGGAGTAGACTTCAGTTGTCTTCGGGCAGCTTGTACGGACAGGAGCTTGACCCCATCGACTTTGCATTCGTTTGTGTCTCTTGTACGCAGAACCGGGTGGATTGTGCCT
Organism: Notolepis coatsorum; assembly: GCF_963971535.1. Classification (NCBI taxonomy): domain Eukaryota; kingdom Metazoa; phylum Chordata; class Actinopteri; order Aulopiformes; family Paralepididae; genus Notolepis; species Notolepis coatsorum. The sequence continues at coordinate 21,588,345 of NC_140176.1, read as the reverse complement.
AGAAAGGACTCTACCGATCAACGTCGTCCTCACTGGTACGTAGGAAATAGGGCCAGGCCAGGGTTCCAAAAATCACAACTGTCCCTTTAAATGTTTGGGTCCTGGGGCTGACTCTGGAACTGACTTGAGAATAGAAGAATTTATGGCGGCTGGGTGGCGCAGACGCCGGGTTCGACTCCGGCTGTCGGCGTAGCCTCCGCTTGGACCAGCCGTCATACTAACTCAATTGGCAGAGTTAGCGGGTGGAAGTCGATGGGTGGTAATCTGGACGTTGTGGACAGCGACTCCTACAGGTCGGTTGGGGGACGCCTGCACAGCAGAGACAGGAAATGGCGGGGGTAGTGTGAGCCTCCCACATGTTACACCTCGCCAATGAGAGTCCGCGCTGGCAGGTGAAAAGATGTGACAGGCTGCCTCCTTGTGTATCGGAGGGGACACGTGATGCAAGGCTTCTATCCTCCCTACAACCGGCCAGTGGGGGGCATATGCGAGCGACGTTCAAGACAGGGGAGGGGAGAATTGGCACACTGGAATTGGGATGGGAGAAAAATAGAAAAAGGGGAGAAAAGGTGGATAAAAAATTTGAGAATAGAAGAATTTCTAGCACTTACAAAACACATTATACTGCCTTTATCGCACAGACGGCAGTCAAACAAACAAACAAAAAACATGTTTGGGCACTCAGCCCGCCTTCCGTGTTCTAGCTGTCAGTTCTGCCCCGGGCTGGTCTTCGGTTTTAGTGTGGATCTGTAATTATGGTGATGCTGACGACGGTATTGTCTGGAAGGGGATGGGGAGGATGAAGGGGGGGGAGAGGAGCAGAGGATGGAATAGTAGGGTGATGGGGAAGATGACAGGGGGGGATGCAAGGATTCCTGTGGCACGCCAGCACTTCTTTGAGCGTCGTGTGTGTGTATGTGTGTATGTGTGTGTGTGTGTGTGTGTGTGTGTGTGTGTGTGTGTGTGTCTGGAGGTCTTAGGATCGGTTGTCAGGGTAATTATCATCTGGAATCTAAAAGATGTGCCTCTGAGGTTTCGCTGGTTTGTGTGTGTGTGTGTGTGTGTGTGTGTGTGTGTGTGTGTGTGTGTGTGTGTGTGTGTGTGTGTGTGTGTGTGTGTGTGTGTGTGTGTGTGTGTGTGTGTGTGTGTGTGTGTGTGTTACATCCCAATGTATATATTCCCCAGTGTGTGTCTCCATGTGTGTGTGTTCTCCATTTTGTTTCCTCCCTCCAGCCATTGTTCCCTTCCCCATTGGTCCCTGCCAGGCCAATCCTTCCATTATTGCAACACAGCAGTGATTGGTGGATGGCTTTCCAGACTCCAACACTCAATCCACACCACCCAATCATGGATCACCCCACACCTGTTAAAACATGGCTTCTCACTTCAGTCTCTCTCTCTCTCTCTCTGGCATGAGGCTAGGCTTGTTGTGTTTTTGGTAAACCTGTAACTTTGACAGTATTGCATTTCATTTATTGGCCTTTGGTGCTTAGTAGTAATTTCCTTGTGTGTGTGTGGCCACAGAGAGAGCATTGTTAGTTATAGTTTGTTTTTGTATATATTCTGCTTTTGTTTCTGTATAATTAATGTGTTTTTCTCTCTTTCTCAGGAAGCACAGATGGGGTGAGCTGCCATTTCCTTTGGACATTGTTTTCTCCTGTTTTGGTTAGGTAAGAGTAGTTTAGGTAATGTAATCTCTTTTACCATAGATTAGATTGTGTTTATTTGGAGTATAGTGGTGTTTGTTTGTTGTTTTGGCCTGGGCTCACCCCTGAGCTACATGTGCTTCCTTTGCATCTACCAATAAATATCATTGTTGTTTACAAACCTGGTCCATCTTTTCTGTCAACCAACTGTTATGTTACAGCCCTTTACCCTTAGACTCACAGGGGTCGTAACATAAATGGGGGCTCTGCCTGGATCTTGTAACCCGTGTTCAATTGTTGGTTGATGGATTTGGTGAACTGTGTTTGTTTACACTTGTATATTAATTAATTGATTTGTGTGTAAAAATGGCATTTGTGTAAAAAAAAAAAAAATGGCAGTTAGTACTTTTGATCTGGGGAAATTCTTGAGCAATCCTACTTGGGAAGCGCTAGATAGCTGCCGCAAGGCAGACTTAGTGGAGATTGCCACACACTTTAAACTCTCGGTTCAACAAAAGCATCTTAAGCAGGATATCAGGTGTCTTGTGGTAGATAAGCTGTTGGAGCAGGGGACGCTTGTTTTACCTGCGGTCTCTGATGAACATGCAAGTCCTCCTGGTGAACCTACGGAAGCACAGCCTTCTGAGGAGCAAGCCCATGGTGCTGAAAAGGCAGGTGTGAACGTCACATTGCCACATTTTCACTTGACCTCTCCTGTGTCAACTGGGTCTCGAGAAGGGGCCCAGGTCAAGGTTAGAATAGCACGTCTCCAGATGGAGGCTCAGGAGAAGGCACAAGCATGTGAGGCGGAGTATCGGCTTCGTAGAATGGAGCTTGAGGCAGAAAATGAAAGGGCTGTTAACATTCGTAGGTTGGAGCTTGAGCATGAAGTGGAAAAAGAGCTCAGACTGCGGAGGTTGGAGCTGGAAGTCCTAAGGAGTGAATCCAACTCTGCTACACCGACTCCTCCACAAGGCCCGGGTATGTCCTCCTCCACAGCTTATTCATCACACACTTTTGATATAAGTAAACACATTACTTTGGTGCCTCCGTTCCGAGAGACAGAAGTTGATACTTATTTTAATGTGTTTGAGCGTATTGCTGCTTCATTGCGCTGGCCAAGAGAGGTCTGGCCTTTGTTGCTTCAATGCAAATTGACTGGTAAAGCCCAAGAGGTTTGTTCAACACTTTCCCTAGAAGATAGTCTATTGCAGGGGTGGCCAACCCGTGGCTCGCGAGCCGCATGCGGCTCTTTGCCCGTCAATGTGCGGCTCTTCCATCCATACATTTTTTTTTTTTTACTTTTTTTTTTTTTAATTTTTTTTTTTTTTTTTTTTTTTTTTATGTCACTCATTCCATAAGGACGTAGAATAAACATTTACAATTTTTTTTAAATGGTCCATTTGCAAGTTCTTGGTATCTGAATCTAGGGACATATATGGATCAGTTTCAGAAATAGTGTGTCTGTTACTAGGCTTGAGTAAATTGTAATGAACCAAAGGAGAATATCAATTCTATTTAAATTTTTTTTTATCTTTGACTGTAAATAACACAATGCTAAAATTGACCAGACCTGAAAAATCTAAGCAAATGAATAAAGGGAAGATGATTAAACAGAAGGTTTTGTAGATACAGTACTGAATTCTGCCATCTTTTTTATAATGTAAATTTCTCCACCATTTTTCATCATATTGCAACACCGTTTTTTGCAAGACGTTCACAGAAAGGTAGAGAAACTAACTGCGTTCTGTTTTATGGCAATAACGTTCAGGTTTGTGGGAGATAATCCCAAAAAATAAGAGAAATTAAAAAGTAAATCCAGAAGTCAGATGATTGACAGGGGCTGGTGTGAGCTGGGTAGGGTAGTTTTTCGAAATTTGAAAGCCCTGAGTCTCTTCCTTCAAAAGACTACACTCACTTTTGGCTGTGCCACTTCCTCCTGTCAATATGCGCCGGTTTCCGACTCAATGCCCTGAGATTTCTATAATCTTATATTTCACTAATAACAGTTAAAATAATTGGTAAACAAACGTAATGCTGAAAATATACACTTTTACTGTATATCTCGGGCTTAAGAGGTTAACCCTGTGAAGCCCAAATTAAAAAAAAATTAGCAACTTCAGAGGCCAGAGGGTGGGACATATAAACACATTTACTATCAAATAGCATTGTGAGGCTGAACAACAGGACCAATTGACTATACATGTGCTTAAAGGGGAACTATCTTATAAATGGCTTTTTTCAGTGTTTACCATTGTTTCTTAGCTATGTGGACTTATATTAATAGGATATATGTCTCTAATTCTCATATTGGCGAATTCTTCCAATTCTCCTCTCACAATATTCACCCTCACTGAACTGAGTCATCTGAAAATGTGCATATCTGTGATGTCAGAGATTTCTCAGCTGCATAATAATGTGGCAGTTGATGTGGCAGTTGGCACCAGGCCACACAGTGGTTGGAGCCCAGCCTCAAAACAGCTTAAGATCTTGAGGTAGAAAAATGCGGTTTTTAGTACTTGATTAGAAATACAAAACAATGCATTTTTTTTGAAAAAAACCTAGGTGTTCCATAGACTCACAGGAATTGTGTAAAAGTGCCCAAATAGTGAAAGAAATTGTAAAATAGTTCCCCTTTAACATTTTTTAAATAAACATTATTTTTTTAAATGGCTAAAAGTGATTTTGTAATTTTGCAACCGTGGGTCTCACAGGGTACTTTTAACCCTGTGAGGCCCAAATAAAAAAGACATTAGCAACTTCAGAGGCCAGAGGGTGAGACATATAAACACATGAAGGGTGCCGTGACTGAAAAAAAAGGTTGAGAAACGCTGGTGTGGCTCTTTGTGGTACCACAGTAATTTTTGTGGCTCTTAGTCTCTGACTGGTTGGCCACCCCTGGTCTATTGTATGATACTGTGAAGGCTGCCATCCTTCGTGCATATGAGCTTGTGCCCGAAGCTTATAGGCAGAGGTTTCGCAGTCACAAGAGAGCTGTCAACCAGACCTTTGTAGAGTTTGCTAGAGAGAATGGAACTCTCTTTGATAAATGGTGTGCAGCAAGCAAGGCCTCAGATCTTAACTCTCTCAGAGAACTCATTCTATTAGAAGAGTTTAAGAATCGTTTGCCAGAGCGTATTGTAATTTACCTGAGTGAGCAGAAAGTGTCCACTCTGCAGCAGGCTGCTGTATTAGCTGATGAGTTCGCGCTAACCCATAAAACTGTGTTTGTAGTTTCTCCCCCATGATTTCTCTCAGAGACCTTCTGTCCCCAACCATCCAGAATTCACACACCCCCGACCAAAAATGTCACCTCCACGCTCAAAAGAGGAGCGGACATGTTACTACTGTCATAAATCTGGTCATGTTATTTCTGACTGTTTAACATTGAAACGTAAGCAGCAACCGTCCTCTCAGAACTTTAGACAACCCAAAGGGGTTGGTCTGATTAAAATGGCACCTGATTCCGATCAACAGATGCACAATGATCAGGATGTTCTCGATCCTTGTTTCAGGCCATTTACTTCCAAGGGTTTAGTTTCCTTGACAGGGGATCCAAAAGATCAGTGTACAGTTCAGATCTTACGAGATACTGGAGCCTCACAATCCTTTATCCTCTCTGATGTACTACCTCTGTCTGAGAAATCTTCCTGTGGTTCTAGTGTCCTAGTTCAAGGTATTGAGATGGGTTTCGTGCCAGCCCCGTTACACTGTATTCATGTACAATCTGATTTGGTCACTGGTTTCTTTAAAATAGGGGTGAGACCTTCCTTGCCAGTTAAAGGCATTTCCTTTATTATGGGAAATGATTTAGCTGGAGGACAGGTGAACGCTGTGCTGGAAGTGTTGGATCACCCAGACACAGATTCTCTGCCTGATGACTTGTCACAGAACTTCCCTGAAGTTTTTTCTGCAAGTGTTGTCACTCGGGCTCAATTGAAAAAGAGAGGTGATGAAATTAATTTGTCTGACTCTGTTTTTGCTTCAGCCTTTGTCAGGGAGGAGTTGCTGGCTCCAACTTCTGATACCGCTGACAAACCACCGACTCATAGTAAGGTACCCCCACAGACAACTGTAACTAGTTCCGACGCATTGAAGTTACCCGTTACTCGTGAAATGCTAATTACTGCCCAGAAGGCTGACCCTTCTCTTGCAAAATGTTTCTCTTCTCTTGAAACAGAACAGAGGAGAGAGTTGCATTCTTATTTTGTGGATGAAGGAGTTTTGATGCGTACATGGAGGTCCCATGGTACTAGACTGGCAGAGCATGCACAATCGGAGATAGGGCTACCAGATCAGGTACCAGACTGGAGCACTGTTTATCAGATTGTTGTCCCTGCAGTTTATCGTCAGCATGTACTGTTCTTGGCCCATGACCACCCTTGGTCTGGACACTTGGGAGTCACTAAAACATACAACAGAATACTTCAACATTTCTTTTGGCCCGGTTTGAAGTCCGATGTAGCACAATACTGTCGTACCTGTAGTACTTGTCAGATCACCGGAAAGCCAAACCAGGTAATTCCACCTGCTCCCCTCTGTCCTATACCAGCGGTCGGTGAACCATTTGAACATGTCATAGTTGACTGTGTTGGTCCGTTGCCAAGGACCAAAGCCGGCAATCAGTTTTTGTTGACAATAATGTGTACCGCCACCCGTTTCCCTGAGGCTATCCCTCTTCGCAGAATTACAGCGCCTGTAATAATTAAGGCTTTGACGAAGTTCTTCTCCATGTTTGGACTGCCTAAGGTAGTACAAACGGACCAAGGCACCAACTTCCTGTCTAGGTTATTTGAGCAAGTGTTACAGTCCCTGGGTATCCGACATATAGTGTCCAGTGCCTACCACCCTGAAACTCAGGGGGCTCTAGAACGTTGGCATCAGACCTTAAAGTCCATGCTGCGTAAATATTGCTTAGACACAGAGAAAGATTGGGATGAGGGTGTCCCCCTTGTTCTATTTGCTGCGCGAGAGACCATACAGGAGTCTCTTGGTTTCAGTCCTGCTGAGCTCGTTTTTGGGCACACTGTTAGAGGGCCTCTGAAAGTTCTTAAAGAACGGTTCATGTCAAAGGGTGCCAGCACACCCACTAATGTTCTAGATTTTGTTAGCCAGTTTCGAGAGCGACTGCATCAGGCGTGCTCTCTCGCAAAAGAAGCGCTCTCTTCTTCCCAGAGAACTATGAAACGGCACTATGACGAGAAAGCTGTTTCTCGATCTTTCCAGCCAGGTGATAAGGTTCTAGTCCTGTTACCTATCCTTGGTTCTGCTCTTTCCGCTCGTTTTTCCGGACCGTATGCAATAGACAAGAAGATAAGTGATACAGACTATGTGGTTCGCACCCCTGATCGTAAACATCACTCTCGTGTTTGCCACATCAATATGCTTAAACCATATTTTTCCAGAGATGGTGTGCAGGTGAAGACCTCAGACCAGACAGCCGGACTGGCCGTCTCTGCTGTTGCCTCAACTCCAATAGTTCCGGACTCTCCTGACGTTAGTGGTGAGGATGTAGATGGCTTGGAGTTGCGCAATGCAGCCCATCAGGGTGCTAGATTGTCCAACACTGAGATGTTATTGAACCTGCCCACTCACTTAGCACACTTACCTGAGGAGCAGCGAGAGGACATCACAAATTTGATTCAGGCCTACATGGCTCTGTTTGGTGATGTTCCCTCCTGTACTTCTGTATTGGCCCATGATATTAAAGTTAACAATGCTGTGCCTATCAAGCAACATGCATACCGTGTTAACATCACCAAGAGGGCCATGATGCAACAGGAGGTTGACTATTTGTTAAAACATGGTTTAGCCAAGCCAAGTTGCAGTCCCTGGAGTTCACCTTGCTTGTTAGCTCCCAAATCGGATGGAACTCCTAGATTTTGTACTGATTTCCGAAAGGTAAATGCTGTCACCGTGCCTGATTCCTTCCCACTGCCCCGCATGGAAGATTGTATTGACAACCTTGGATCTGCCACCTATGTTAGCAAACTAGATTTGTTAAAGGGTTACTGGCAGGTCCCTTTGACCCCCCGTGCCTCGGAAATCTCGGCGTTTGTTACTCCTGACAATTTTTTGCAATATACTGTAATGCCTTTTGGAATGCCCCGGCCACTTTCCAGCGACTGGTGACCCTAGTCCTGGCTGGTGTTCCAAATTGTAATGCCTATCTCGATGACCTGGTTGTCTATTCGACCAACTGGCGTGACCACATGACAACCTTGCAAACTGTCTTTGACCGCTTAGCTGGAGCCTCCCTGACCCTTAACCTTGCCAAGTGTGAGTTCGGCAAGGCTACGGTTACCTATCTTGGTAAGCAGGTAGGACAAGGCCAAGTGCGTCCGGTGGATGCAATCACAACTTTTCCAGTGCCTACTACTAGGCGGGAATTGCGTAGATTCCTTGGGATGGCTGGGTATTACCGTGGTTTTTGCCGGAACTTTTCTTCTGTCGTCACTTCTCTCACTAGCCTGTGTAGCCCGTCCAAACCATTCATTTGGACAGCTGATTGTCAAAATGCATTTGATGGTGTTAAAGCTCTCTTATGCAGTTCCCCTGTTCTCTCTGCTCCAGATTTCTCCCTGCCGTTCCAGCTGGAGGTGGATGCCAGCGGGGTGGGAGCTGGAGGGGTGTTATTACAGGAAGATCACGATGGTGTCAGTCACCCGGTTTGTTATTTCTCCCGGAAATTTAACAAACATCAACTAAATTATTCCACTATTGAAAAGGAGACTTTGGCTATGTTGTATGCGTTGCAACATTTTGAGGTGTATGTCGGTTCGAGCGTATTACCAGTGGTAGTATACACCGACCACAACCCATTGGTTTTTCTGTCGCGGATGTACAACCACAATCAGCGCCTCATGCGTTGGGCGCTCATAGTGCAAAATTATAACCTCAGCATAAAGCATAAGAAGGGGTCTGATAATGTGTTGGCGGATGCTCTGTCTCGTAGTTGAAATCTCTGTTGCTGTCGACTCGTTGTCTGTTGCTGTCGACTCGTTCTACTGTATATTGCTGTCGACTTGTTCTATTTTGCTGTCTACTCGGTCTATGTTGCTGTGGACTCGTTTTATGTTGCTGTCGACTCAGTCTCTCTTGCCGTCAAGTGTGGTTGTTGTACCAACTGCTAGTTTTTTTTATAGCTCTTTGTTTTGGAGTGCATGTTAACTCGGAGATGTTGAAAAACATGTTTAGTTGGTGTTAAGTGTCAAACATGTTTTTGTCTTATGTATGGGGGTGTTACATCCCAATGTATATATTCCCCAGTGTGTGTCTCCATGTGTGTGTGTTCTCCATTTTGTTTCCTCCCTCCAGCCATTGTTCCCTTCCCCATTGGTCCCTGCCAGGCCAATCCTTCCATTATTGCAACACAGCAGTGATTGGTGGATGGCTTTCCAGACTCCAACACTCAATCCACACCACCCAATCATGGATCACCCCACACCTGTTAAAACATGGCTTCTCACTTCAGTCTCTCTCTCTCTCTGGCATGAGGCTAGGCTTGTTGTGTTTTTGGTAAACCTGTAACTTTGATAGTATTGCATTTCATTTATTGGCCTTTGGTGCTTAGTAGTAATTTCCTTGTGTGTGTGTGGCCACAGAGAGAGCATTGTTAGTTATAGTTTGTTTTTGTATATATTCTGCTTTTGTTTCTGTATAATTAATGTGTTTTTCTCTCTTTCTCAGGAAGCACAGATGGGGTGAGCTGCCATTTCCTTTGGACATTGTTTTCTCCTGTTTTGGTTAGGTAAGAGTAGTTTAGGTAATGTAATCTCTTTTACCATAGATTAGATTGTGTTTATTTGGAGTATAGTGGTGTTTGTTTGTTGTTTTGGCCTGGGCTCACCCCTGAGCTACATGTGCTTCCTTTGCATCTACCAATAAATATCATTGTTGTTTACAAACCTGGTCCATCTTTTCTGTCAACCAACTGTTATGTTACAGCCCTTTACCCTTAGACTCACAGGGGTCGTAACAGTGTGTGTGCGTGCGTGCGTGCGTGCGTGTGTGTGTGTGTGGGCAGTGCCAGGCAGTCATGCGATCCCAGTCCTAAAGCGCAGGGAGCCTTTCCACAGGCACAGAGCGCGTGTTGGTTGAGTTTCCGTGGAGCTTTGATCACTCCTGTGTCTCACACACAACCACAGCATCGTAGAGCTATTGTCTCTTTCTGTTACCTTTCTGTTACAGGAAATAATTCACCCTTTTCAAAGCATCCAAGATCATCGCGGCGCAACTGTGCGAAACGGCGCAGACCCATGGCACCACTCTCGCTTGCGTCCAATAAATGGTCCCTGGCAGAGGCTCCCGGATGCATGACGAGCGAGTGAGTGAGTGAGTGAGGAAGTGAGTGACTGAGTGAGTGCGTGACTGAGTGAGTGAGTGAGCAAGCGACTGAGCGAGTGAGTGAGAGAGTGAGTGAGTGAGAGAGAGAGTGAGTGAGCGAGTGACTGAGCGAGCAAGTGAGTGAGTGAGTGAGTGAGTGAGTGGGTGAGTGGGTGAGTGAGTGATTGAGTGAGTGACTGAGTGAAAAAATTTAAAAAATAAATAAAAAAAATATCTAACCCTAACTAACCGTACTGTCATGCACTTGTCCTAATAAACTAACCTACACTGTAGCACTCAACACTTTGATGAACATTGTTGCTCAGCTGATAGAGTTGTGCCCTTCCTGATGGCTTGTCGTACAGAACTTGTAAGTCGCTTTGGATAAAAGCGTCAGCTAAATGACTAAATGTAAATGTAATGTAAATGACTGAGTGACTGAGTGAGTGAGTAACCACAACGTGCCCTGCATGGCCCATGACGGCAGCCCCGCGAGCACTGTGGGGAGAATTACTCACAGGCCCTATTTAGGAGGATGGTGTTGGCATCCCTCTCGTAAACTCCATATGTAAACAGTACGGTATTTCAGGGGGAAATGTCGGGTCAAAACAGTGACTCGCCTGCAAAACAGACCTCTAACTAAATTTGTGAGGACATGAGGACACACAGGAGACAAGTGAGGAAAACCTCAGGCTTCCTCTGTGTATTTCCTACGGCCTTAAAATGGCGGCAATTTTTTCAGTTTCCTGGTCATGGAGGAATTGAGGACTTAGTATGCTTATGTTTGTCTTTGGAACTCACCATGTTCACCATAGTGTCATAGATGCAAAGCATGAGGGTAGATTATCTGAACACACAAGACACAAGTCAAAGTGCCATATGTCTGGGAGCCAAACAACACTTACATGGGGTGCCCAGCGGTACGGAGTCTGGGTGGTACTGGCTGCGTATGGCTGCTACCAGGCTGTTACCCGGTCTGATCACCAGAGCAGCCCCTCGATTCCTGGACACCTCAGAGGCCTATGGGAACAGAGAGAGATACGCAATCAATCAATCAATCAGATTTATTTATATAGCACGTTCTACATGACACAAGCCAAACACAGTGCTTTACAAAGGCAGGTAGGGGAACAGACAGGTCATACAACATGGAACAGACAACAAAATTGCACATCAGTACAATAGCTCAGGCAAGGTACAGGTCAGGATCAAGGAAACGCTAGAGAATAAAGGTATGTTTTGAGCTGGGATTTAAAGGACTCGCAGAGGCGTGAGGTTCAAGACTGGTTTAACTGAAGGATGTGTGCAACTTTCTCTGGTGTGTCACTCCAGTCACTCTAAAAAACAGTATGCATAATTATGTCTCTTCTCTTCTCTTCTCTTCTCTTCTCTTCTCTTCTCTTCTCTTCTCTTCTCTTCTCTTCTCTTCTCTTCTCTTCTCTTCTCTTCTCTTCTCTTCTCTTCTCTTCTCTTCTCTTCTCTTCTCTTCTCTTCTCATCAAGAACCTTGGTTTGGGGGCGACAGTGACTCAGGAGGTAGAGCAGTCGTCTGGTAATCCGGAGGTTCTCGGTTCGATTCCCACTCCTCCCGGGCAGCGTGTCGAAGTGTCCTTGAGCAAGACACTTAACCCCTAATTGTTCCCGATGTGCAGGTTAGCACCTTGCATGGTTGCCTCCGCCATCGGTGTGTGAATGTGAGAGTGAATGGGTAGAATGTGAGGAACAAATTGTAAAGCGCTTTGGATAAAAGCACTATATAAATGTAGCCATTTATAAGAACCTTGGGATTTGTGTGTATGTGTGTGTGTGTGTGTGTGTGTGTGTGTGTGTACCTCCCCAGCGCTGTAGCTGCGTAGCCTCTGTAGGTGCTGTCTGTGCGTGAGGTGGTTGGGCAGGCGTCCGTTCTGCAGGGGGATGCGGGGGTCTATGAAGGTGGTGGCCCTGCTGTTGTGATCCACGAAAAACGACTGGAGCAGGAGAGACAAGATGCAGGAGAGATGCATCGTGGGAAAACATGATGGAGGAAAGTGTGAATGTGAAGAAAAGCAACAAAGAAAAGTGCTCTCTCCCTTTTTTTTATTCTTTCTTTCTGATTTCCATCTTCTCATCAATTATCACCTATACGCACACAGTGAAACACGGACAGATAGGCAGACAGTAACACACACACACACACACACACACACACACACACACACACACACACACACACACACACACACACACACACACAGACAAATGCATACCAATGGTGGACAACGGTGGCAATTATTAATACAAAAACGAATACTTGTCATTGAGTGGTTTGGAACATAATATTTCACAGCAGGTCCTTGGCCTGCTGTCAACGAAGTGCAAAGTTGTATCTAAATTGGATCAGAACCGTAGGTACTACGCACAGATACACAGAAAGGAGTGATCGCAATACCCCCTTTGCAGTGCTCAGAGCGGGTGCGTCTAATAATAAGAACAAATAATAATAATAATAATACAAAAATTAAATAAACTACAACCTCTGCACCAAAAGGAACTGCAGTACAAATTAAAAAAAAAGGATCACGTTTTTTATAGCAAAGCAAACACAGAGAGACTCCTCATCCTACACTCATCCCAGGACCCTACCTTGCCCTGCAGGTCGGTCTTGAGCTCCCAGCCCCGGGGAAGCTCCAGCTGGGTGTCAGCAAACTTGTTGAGGAAGACGACCAGGTCGCGGTTGTGCTGGTAGCGCTCAAAGTTCCTGGCGTCACGACGCACCTTCAGGATCATGTGCTTCAAGCAGGTACTGTTGGTGAACATCCGGTAGGCTCCCTGAAGGGGTGGGGGGGGGGGGTAGAGAGAGAGAGAGAGAGAGAGAGTGAGGAAGAGAGAGAGGAAGAGAGAGACATATATAGTGAGAGTGAGGAAGAGAGAGTGAGGAAGAGAGATTGAGAGAGATATAGAGTGAGAGTGAGGAAGAGAGAGAGGGGAAGAGTGAGAGAGAGAGAGACATAGTGAGAGTGAGGAAGAGAGAGGGAGAGATAGACATATAAAGTGAGAGTGAGGAAGAGAGAGAGAGAGAGACAGAGAGATATATAGAGACATATAGAGTGAGAGTGATAGAGTGAGAGAGAAAGAGAGAGAGTGAGAGAGTGTGTGTGTGAGAGAGAGAGAGAGAGAGAGAGAGAGTTGCTCTGATTTAGTCTGCATTCGTTATTTAACTTTGATCACATTTGTAAAACTCTATGTTCTTGATGTGTGTGTGTGTGTGTTCAAGTTTCAAGTTTCTTTAATATTTGTCATACAGAAGTACAGAATACTTTTATACAAAATGCTTCTTACTGTTACGCTCCAGAGACTGTGCAAGACAAGATAAGTATGAAATAAAATAACATAGTAAAATTAGAAGTAAAAAAATGAGGTCACAGTGTTCAGTTTAGACATATGTACAATGTTCGATGCAGAATAGACGTAGTTACCATACAATATACAATACTGTGCAGTGTACTAATACAATACTATATAGTGCAAGGCAGAAATGGGACGAGGTGCAATTTAGGTACAATTCACAGTAGGTGTACGAGTTGTAGTGCAAATCCTTTATCAATAAATATAAAGTGTAAAGTGTGTTTGTGTGATCTAAAGTGTAGAGAGTGGGTGCTGCAGTGTGTTGTTTGTTTGAGTGAGTGTGTGCGTGTGGGTGTGTGTGCTGTGTGCATTTGATGGTTGTTGCATAGTGTTTATTGTTCGTTTAGCAGCCTGATGGCCTGGGGATAGAAGCTTCTTCTGAGTCTTTCTGTGCTCGCCTTAAGACTCCGGTATCGCTTGCCTGACCGCAGCAGTTCAAAGAGGCAGTTGTTCGGGTGGCTCGAGTCCTTAATAATTCTCTTAGCCTTCCCCTTGCACCGCTTGTTGTAAATGTTCTGGAGGGTGGGAAGCCCCCCTCCAATTGTGCGTTCGGCTGAACGTGTCACTCTTTGTAGTCTGCTACGGTCTTGTGCAGTGCTATTCCCAAACCAGGAGGTGTGTGTGTGTGTGTGTGTGTGTGTGTGTGTGTGTGTGTGTGTGTGTGTGTGTGTGTGTGCGTGTGTGTGCGTGTGTGCATGTGTGTGCATGCATGAATGTATATTTGCACTGTATATTATGTAAAAGTAAAGTTTCCCTCCCTTCTCTCCCTCTCCCTCTCTTGACAGGTCATGTCTGATATCTGATATACCTGCTACGGGACTGACAGAGAGAGAGAGAGAGAGAGAGAGAGAGCGATCAATAACCAGATGCTGGGAATAGAAGGCCCATTAGGACGGAGTGACACAGGTCGATCTTACCCGGGACAGGGCGGCCGGCCAGGGGAGGGTGCTGCTTGGTGAGCTCACGGCCACGGGGTGCAGGAGTCCCAGAACGGGAACATTTATAAAATTACATAACACTCACGCTATTAGCGAGTCCTGTCATACACATGCATCTGGGAACGCCCTCTGTACAGTATGGTAGTAACGACTTGTTCTTTATTTCCAGTGTTGGGGGTATATAACGTGGGAGTTAGAGTACTCGGATTACTTTTTTGTCGTAACGAGTAACATACAGTAACGCATTCGTTTAGCAATTACGTTTTTTTTTTTTCAAAAAGAATATCCCTGACACATTCCTGACACATTACGATGAATTGAAAATGGGGGACCCTGATGTAAACAAGACGAAAGTCTTTCTCTGGTCTGCATCCCCTTAACAATTGTATGTATTGAGCCGTACTGTACTGTACCCATTCTGCAATCTGTTAATAAAGTTTTCAATCAATCAATCAATCAATCAATCAATCCCCTGGTTTCTGCATCCTGAGGTTGTGTCGGCGCGCGTGCGGAGCTCTGCTATAGCGAGATGGCCGAGAGGACAGTATTCACATTATTATTTTGAATTTGTGGGTGAAAAGGGCAAGAACATCCAAGTGAAATGCTATAATTGTGTCTGTCAGCTGCAAAGAACTCTACTTCGAATTTGAAGCAAGATGCGGTTCGCTTCCATGCTGAGCAGTACGGAGGCCTTGCTGGCTGCGGTGACCGTTCCTAAATTCCAGCAAAAAAGACAACGTCGCTGAGTACCGTGCTCTAACTTCTGGGGCTATTGTCCGTACAACTCTCAAAAGCAAGTGCATCTCAGTTTGTCCATTTGTTATCCATTTGGAATGGCCTTGATGTAGCAATAAAAATAATAAAAAAGTAATACTATTGAAATGTATAAATGCAGATATAAACAGGAATTCTTGGACAAGTATAAGTTAGAGGAGCTTGAAAATAACGTGAACTAGTGTTTTTGTAATTATTTATTTATCTTTTTCTGTAGTGGATAGGTATATTCTTTTTTTTTATATTGATAGATAACTTATTACGTATTAATATGATATTGTAAGGACGGGGCAGGACCAGATAAGCTTTGCTTCATTCTGTTCCTTCTCAAACAAAACCATTTGTCTTGAGCTATGCTGATTATTTCTATGTCTAGGAAGATGTATTTTATTTGTACTTTATTTTACTTTTACTTTTTATTATTATTTTTTATTATTATACATTTGTGTGTTTGTTTTATGGTTGAAATGTTCGAGATAAATAAAGATCAAATCAAATCACCTGCTCTCTCTGCTGGGGGACCACTGGGAGAACTACCACCACCTGCTCTCCCTGCTGGGGATCTAGTACCACCAGGCGCCCCTGACAGTGTAGCAAAAACCGTGAATGAAATCGACTGTAACTACAGTTACTTTTTTACAATGTAAATAGCTCTGCCATTTTTCATCAGATTGCAATACGTTTTTTTGCTAGATGTTCACAGAAAGGTAGATAAACTAACGGTATGCGTTATATTTTATGGCAATAACGTTCAGGTTTGTTCGACCCTGTGAGATATGAGCCTGAAAATAACAACAACAAAAAATTCACGCTGGAAGTCAGATGATTGACAGGGGCTGGGAAGTGTAGTTATATGAAATTCGAAAGCCCATCGAAAGCCCTGGGTCTCTTCTTTCAAAAGACTACACAGACGTATGCCAGTATGACGTATGCTACTGTAGGCTAGCTGATCCGTATCCGCTTCCATTCATTTGTGGTAAGCTTGGATAGCTTGCAGCCGGATAGCCTTCTACTGAACGCACAGAGAGGAAATTGGTATCTATCTTCTTGTCTGACGGTAAGCGCATTTCCAATCATGTCGGCGTGTTCGTTTAATCACTCACTAAGGATTAAAAAAAAACATTTTCTTCATTTCATACATAGAATAGCTGACATCACACCACATTCTTTCACTCAAAACAAATACATTTTTTACTAGAGAGTTTTTTTTTTGTTCTGGGATAGGTGTGGATGAGATCATGGGCAGAACAAATTAGCTTTATTGTTTTAGGATTCTTTTTTCCTTTATTATTCCTGCCAGCTTGGGGGAATCGAACCTGCAACCTTTGGGTCATAAGCCTGCTCCTCTTAACCTTGAGGCCATAATTATGTATACAGTATGTGCTGTGTCTCACATAGTTAGCGTGCAGCACCGTGAAGAACTCGGGGTGCGTGACGAACTTGACGGCGGGAGACTGGAGAAGCAGCGTGATCTTCTGGCTGTTGATGGGGGAGGAGGGAGCCTCTCTCCTGGACTCTGGAGACACACGACCACACAGATAAAACACTACATCTACTAGATCTTGATTTTTTTTATTGATCTATCTATTATTCTAGATGTGTTTTTTTTCTTCTTCTTTGTGTGAATAAACACACCAAGCAGAGTGCCTTCAGAAAGTATTCAGCCGCCTTCAATTTTTGTTTTAATTTTCTTTTTTAATTTTCTTTCTTATTTTACACGTGTTGTTGTTTTATAGACTGAATTTAAATTGTATTAAAATAATCATATCACATGAGAGATGGTGAGAAATCTGGACACACTGCTGTTCATGTCATGCTACTGTAGCTCACTGGAAAAGGGGATAAATCATGCCTAAAAGTTATATATATTTTTTAAAGTTAAGCAACAAGGAAATGATGGGTATAGGGATTTTCCAAGGGGTCCCTTGACCTCAAGCGTCTCCTCTTATACTCTGCAGGTACGGAGCGTAATACCTGTTGGTGGAGAGTCGGCCTCTGTCTCTGTGCTCGCGCTCCGCTCCAGCCTACGAGTCCCACAGTCCTCCTCCGTGGCCATGGTTCTCTGGATGTTCTGGTACCTACGACAGGCAGAGAAGATGAACATGGGACAGGAGATTCAGAGCATGGAACAAGACAATCCCTCATATATCATGTACTTGCTTCCCATGCTTTAGATGTATCTGTAACAGGCCCACCACAAACTAGGATACACAAAACGGATCCAACGACACGTCATCGACAATTGCTTCCACAAAGTCCTTTCCACGGCTCTGTCCCTGTCTTGCCACCACAACACGTGAGTCGAGTACCAGTAGGGAAACATTGATTGTGATCAATTAAAGGTGTATTAAAGGTGCTTGTGCACATTATAGTTGTGTCTCTGATGGGCCTACTAACACACACACACTGTGAAATCAACCTAGTCAGAAAACACGTGCTTCAACAAGTCATTCGGGTTTACCTCTCTGTCCTACGTCATTTGGGGGCTCGTAGAAAATGCACGGCCCTTGACTCGTGTGTGAAAAACCTTTTCTGTTTCCACCTAAACGGTTCACTAAAATATCTTTCTTAATTCATATTTGACATGAGACAATTCAAACTGATGTATAAGGAAATGATGTTCACAAGGTACAGGGATGAGGAAGGGACTTGATATTCCCATAACATAACGGGTGTTTACATTTTTATTTTATTTCTTTCATGTTTTACATATATAGTTTTTGTTTTTTTGTTTTGCATATATATATATTTGTTTTTTTCTTTTCTTTTTTATGTTTTAAAATAGTACACTCATTTGAGTAGTGGAAAAGGGGTAGGATTAAATAAGTGTATACTTCTTCCTACTCCTTTTCGAACATGTAGATTGAGTTGTGTTTTGCTTTTGTTATTGTTTGTTTGTATTCATTGCATGTTCGAAATCAAGATTTCAAATAAAAAAAATAAAAAAAATAAATAAAAAATCTGCAATGCATAGTTTGAGACACAGTACAGACACAGACACAGCCTCTCAAGAACACGACTGAAACAGGGGGGTATATAGGGACTTGCTAGAATGCATAATCTGAGTGGTATTTGCGGCAAAGACCTTCCGAGACATGTTTTGGGACACCAGAGACCCATGTTAACTTGTTGAAGTATAATATGTGACCTTCAAGTGAGAATGATAATTGCTGTAACTCCCTTCTTTACATGTGTTTATATCTATGTGGATAAGTGACACTTATATGAGGTAACAATGGACGGGGCGGTGACCTTCTTCCTACCACCACCACTTGACATCAACCTCAGCACGTGAGTGGATAGAAACTGTGATGGACACCAGTAGACAAACTCTTCCACATAACAAAGGTTATGTAATTTCTGATGTTCTATGACACGGCGTAGAGTGGACAGGAGAGAGAAGGAGGGGAAAAGGGAGGATCTCAGTGAGGTCATCATCATTACCCATTATGGTTGGGACACAAACGCACAACATTGTGAATTCATGGAACTTATCACAGTACATGGCTCACTCTCTTTCAGTGGTTTACCTTGTGATCCTTGTAGGGTGAATGTAGCTGAGTCCCTCATCCACTATCACTGAGTTCCTCATCCACTCCCACTGAGTCTCTCATCCACTCCCACTGATGATGGACAATGGATGTAGCTCAGGAACAGAATGACTGGAGTAGCTGCCTTTCTTTCCCCCAAAAGAGCAATGTCTTTTTGAACCATGACTCAGCCCTTAATACTCAGCTGTATCCTTGTTAATATGGGCTATAGACAACAGATAAGGGAGGTGTAGTGGTTACGTCATTTTCGTTTTTTCCTGTTACACCCTCTGTTCCACTTAATGTATTTCCCCATTGCCCATTTCTAAAACGGTTCGTTTAAAACAAATAAAGCATTAACGTTGGCATGGTGTACCTTTCTGTGCGTATTTATCCACAATCTATAGCTCAACGTGAAAATATTCGCAATTAATCGTAAAGGTAGCAAAATAACAACGTTTATGTTTTCGTTCACTGGGAAACTACACTGCAGTAGACGCCTGGCTTTAGTCGCAGACCTAGGATCAGATTTCCCTTACATTCCATAAACTTAACAATTCGTACAATGGGAAAATAACTGACCCTGAATCTGTGGCTAGTATCTCTCTGGTGATCATAACCATTTATCAGATGAAGCCAACCACCATTTCTAAAAGCAACAACCACGTTAGCATTATTTGTATTCACTGCATATTAAATCACTGCAAATACTAATGTAAATCATTGTTTCGTTGTACATATTGTGTATAGTTTATAACGTTATTGTTTTTACGCCGGGCTCTACATGCCCCGATTTAAAATGGTTATCTCCTCTTTGTATACTTTTGTCCTCACAAACAAAGTATTCTGCCAGGGAACTTATGGACACGACAGTAGTAGTTATAAGGTTTTTGAGCTTGTAACGTTCACGCTAGTTAGCTATCGTGGTATCAGCCGGCCGTGACGTGTAGCAGCTAGCTAGCTTGCTAGCCGGCACGATGTGTGCAGTCAGTGCACAGGTGTGAGAAGAGGACTCGGTCCCGAAACGCCTCTACATGCCCCGATTTAAAATGGTTAACGACAGTAGGCATTGCTAACGTCTAGTACGTTTAGCGATGTAACGTTAAAAAAAAATATATATATATAATAATAAAAAGAACTGTAATGCTATTTAATTACCCTTTTTGACCCCAACTGCATCCCATAGCCGGTGGGTGGGCAGTGTGTTTACCTTCCTGCTCCCTCTCACATGATTAACCGAGAGAGTGAACAGACATCCCCTGAAGGGCAGATTTCATTCAATGTAATCAAGTTGTGTGAATGTTCTTTCCGCTGAAGTTTGGAGAGAGACTAGGATCCACCAGATCCACCTAGTCATCATCAAGTACCTATCACCTAGAATCTATCACCTAGAACCTAGCACCTATCGCGAAATAAACGGAAACCGACAAAGTCAGATCACTGTTTCCCGGAAGCACAGGAAACTCTCTCTCTCTCTCTCTCTCTCCCTCTCTCTCTCTCTCTCTCTCTCTCTCTCTCTCTCTCTCTCTCTCTCTCTCTCTCTCTCTCTCTCTCTCTCTCTCTCTCTCTCTCTCTCTCTCTCTCTCTCTCTCTCTCTCTCTCTCTCTCTCTCTCTCTCTCTCTCTCTCTCTCTCTGTCTGTATGACTGTGTGTGTTTGTGTGGCTCCACTCTCTGTCTGGCTGCAATTATAGACTTTGTGGTGATCCGGCCCTGTAGGCTACTGTACTACAGTTGTTTTGGACTTTATAAATGGACTTTGTGCTGATGGGGCTGTCTATAGGCTAGTACTACAGGGATACTTGAGGCATTTGAATTGCTTGTGATTTTGCCATGTGTATTAGTTATGGTTGCAATGGGGATGTTGGTAATATATTTCGGTAGCCTACTGGTACAGCATGCAGTATGCGTGGAGGACCCTGATGTAAACAAGACGAAAGTATTATATAGGTCTGCATCCTCTTAGCTGTTAATAAAGTTTTCAATCAATCAATCAATCAATCAATCAATCAATCAATCAATCAATCAATGACTACACAATCATGCTTTTTCATAGCTTGTAAATTGCCTTATTAGTAACCTGGTGTTGGTTTGGTTGAGGAACGGGGGTGTTTTTGTAATGGAGCTCTTTCAGAAATATTCTTTGTCAATGTGGCTCCTGAGTTGGTCAAGTCTGAGTACCACTGCTCTATCCATCCATTATGCTTAGCCTATAAGTGTTGGTATTAAGGGCTGGTGTGTTTGTATGTGCTTCGATGGGGCGGGGGTGAAGGAATATCCGCAGGCTAGTTGGGGTTGGGCTGGTCTGGGTCAAAAAGCCCAGGGGCATTTCTGTTGTCCCAGTACGTCCCTGACGTCTAATTTAAAGAACGTCACGTCAAAGTCATGTTATGATATTGTTTCTTTTGTCTTTTTTCATTGAGATAATCCAAAAGTAACTGAAAGTAACCAGACTACATTAGTATCACATTATTGTGATACTTAGAATACATTACTGAATACATTTTTCAAAAGGTAACTTGTAATTGTAACATAATACATGTATAAAGTAAACCTCTCAACCTGCCTTTTGCCTAGGGTGGTTTCATGTGTGCTACTCGTGTTAGTGGTGTTACCCGTATAGATGGTTTCAACTTGACAACATTCTAAGTGTACTTCTTGTTGCTGAGTTTGCTCATATGAATGATCCTTATCCTATACAAATATATATTTAAAAATGTCCTGTCAGTTATTGATATTAACATATACTATAGGCCTTATACAACCTCTTTATTAATATCAATAACTGACACAATTCCAGCGAAACCTTCTATAAGCGGCACGGTGGTGTAGTGGTTAACACTGTCGCCTCACAGCAAGAAGGTCCAGGGTTCGATTCCCGCTTGGGGACCAGGTTTCCGCGTTGCCAGGTACCCAGGTGGGGTATCTCCCAGGCCTTTCTGTGTGCAGTTTGCATGTTCTCCCCGTGCTCGCAAGGGTTTCCCCCCCGATAAGATAAACCCAATGGAAAAACATGCACAACAGATTGCTAACGCTGTGGCGTTCTTGACGAAGACGGACAGGAGCACTTGGATTGGTCCCCGGGGCGCGGCTCACGTTGACGCCCTATCTGCTCCCGGCTGCCCATGAGGGGAAGGACAATGGGATGGGAAAAGTGCAGAGAGACATTTCATCGGTGACTCAGTGCATGTGTGTGTGTGTGTTCGTGTGGGTCGCCCATCTCGCGTGTGTGTGTGTTAAAAAACTGCATGACAAATAAATACTTCTAGTCTTCTAGTTCTAGTCTATAAGGTCAACAGAGATATCAACAAATGTATTCAGAAAATGCATCACTCAGAATTTAACTCTGTGGGATCACTAGTCAATATTATAGAAGGCTTATAATCTGCATAAAGTGACCAATAATTACTTCCCATACCCAAATCATTCTTAATTTGCATTCATTGCGATTAATCATTATTTAACATGTTAAAAACAAATGATCATTTGACAGCCCTTGTATATTCACATTATGAGCTGTGGTGAATACAAGGGAGGTCAGATTTTCACAAAACCAAAAACCAAAGCCAAACAGCGACCTCTAGGCAAAAGAGCCCCCTCTTCGTATGACACTTTGTTTACATGTTTTGTTTTGGGCTGATGTGTGGGTTGGATTTGAGTCGGGATAGGGAGGAGGGGTTGCTATTGATGGCCATACCTCAAGCTCTGCCAAGAGAGGTCTGGAGAAATTCACAGTATAATTTCATACTTTAATTTAATATAAGTTACTAAACTCTAACTCAGCCCAAAACAAAACATTCAAACTAAGTGCAATGGCAAAGTGGGGCTCTTCTGTCAGATTCTACATTTAACACACACACACACACACACACACACACACACACACACACACACACACACACACACACACACACACACACACACACACACACACACACACACACACACACACACACACACACACACACACCAGGCCAATGACCTGCTAGTCCACAAGAAGGCCTCTAGTCTTCTTGATCTATCTTTATGGGGTACAAGAAGCAAACATTGTATCTATTATCTATTATTTTTCAATTGTCTTTTAATGACAATTTCATTATTAGTATTTTTATGGTTTGATCATAGACTGCATTTCTCTATTGCACCACCAGATGTCAGCGCAGCCTCACTCGAGGAGTTCAATGTACTGCATTTGGATGTTGACTAGCTGTTGAGTAACTCACATCTAACATGGTGTGTCTAGGTAATGAGTCAGGTAATAGTGAATCATATGAGCCTGACACTTCTGTTCACGAGGGGTCATTGTTAATGGTCATCAGTTTGTCATTTGATTAATAAAATGCCAAATAGATGCAATCTCTTGCTGTTTTTTTGTATCTATTTATCCTCTCCTTTGCCCCTCTCTTCTCCCATCCCCTCCTCCTCTCCTCTCCCCTTCTCCCCTCCCCTCTCCTCTCCTCCCCTCTCCTCTCCTCCCCTCTTTCCTCTCCTTTCCTCTCCTAGGGGCGACCATGGCTCAGGAGGTAGAGCGGTGGTCTGGTAATCAGACGGTTCCCGGTTCAATTGTGTCCTTGAGTAAGACACTTAACCCCTAATTGCACCCGATGAGCAGGTTGCTGAGAGAGATGAGCTCTCTCTCTCTCTCTCTCTCTCTCTCTCTGTCTCTCTCTCTCTGTCTCTCTCTCTCTCTCTCTCTCTCTCTCTCTCTCTCTCTCTCTCCACCCTTTCCCCTCTACTGCTGCCACAATCACTCCTTCCCTCTTGGTAGCCAACAGAATAAATTATCATCAATGTTTGCTATGTATCCCACTATTTTCTGCAGTTATGCAGAAGAATTTCTCTTCGTGGAACTAGAATAATTGGACCGATGTGTATCACCCGCTAACATTAATTCCCAATGTCAAACGACCACGTCAGACAGTCCCGGTGGTCCATATGAATACGTGTACATTACTGCTACTGTAAAGCAGTTTGACGCCCGATCTACTCCCTGCCCCCACATCTCTCACCTCCTGTTGAGCTGCTCCATCTGCTGGGTGGAGCTGGAGCGGGGGAGGGCGTGGTTACACTTGGGGGCGTCGACGGGCCTCTGCCAGGTGGTGGTGCGGTTGACGTGGTCCACGTAGAACACCCGTCCGTGGCTGTCGATACGAGCCTCCCAGTCTGGAGAGGAGGGGGGGAGACCGAGAAGATGGTGACACAACATCTAAAACAGACCCTGAGGTGTGGGAAGACGAGACGAGACGGTTAGAGAGAGGGACGGTCTGGTTGATGTGGTCCACGCCGAATCCCCCCCCGCTGTGTGACCGTTCAGTCCGCCTGGGGGCGGGAGGCCAGACGTGACACGGAGTCAGACAAGAACATAGATTATACCAATTTCTCTCTGTGTGTTCAGTATGAATCTATCTGGCTGGGGGGGGGGGGGGATTTGTCGGGATTTCACCGATTTATCGATAAAATCCATTAATCGATTAATCGTCTGTAGTGTGGTAGTGAAAGGGTTAACCTTCTGTGGTGTGGTTGTGAAAGGGTTAACCCTTTGTCATGTGGCAGTGAAAGGGTTAATATGCCGCTTCTCACAACTTCTTCAAATTCTCCTCTTTATTTTTTCTCTCTCTATTTCTGTCCCTCCCATGACCCCCCCAACCTCTCTTTCACTCTCTCTCTCTCTCTCTCTCTCTCTCTCTCTCTCTCTCTCTCTCTCTCTCTCTCTCTCACTCTCTCT
>NC_140176.1:21556099-21563826 GCF_963971535.1 Notolepis coatsorum | reverse complement strand
GAGAGAAGAGAGAGACAGAGAGAGAGAAAGAGACAGAGATCGAAAGAAAAGATTAGCCTTCTGTGAAGATTTGGATATGCAGAGATCTTTAAGTTATTTGGTCAACCGTATGAAACACATATTTGTATACAACCACGGTAGGGATGCTCGATATTGGCTTTTTTTTACCGATACCGATATACCGATATTGTCCAACTCTTCATTTCCGATACCGATATCAACCGATACCGATATATGCAGGGTTCCCCCCCCCAAAAAACGTAATAATTTCAAGTAATTACCATTACATATCTCTTGTTGTGGAATTAACACAACATTATGCATACTGTTGACAATAAATAAAATCAGAATTTGTTCTTACTTGCTTGCCTGGGTAAATAAAGGTTATAGAAATGTAAAAAAAAAAATATATATATATATATTTTTTTTTGAAAACCGATACCGATATTTTCCGATATCACATTATATCGGCCGATAATATCGGTAGGCCGATAATATCGGACATCCCTAAACCACGGATCAGATGAGCCTATATATATGTCATATCATGAGGGTGAAAAAATTTATAAAGATAAACAAAATAACTACGTTGTCTTAACTTCAACGCCAGTCATCTGGGCTCTGGTCAAGATTCAAGATCATGTTCTAGGCCTGTTCCTTTCAACTGAAGCTGAATACATCTTCTAGACCTGCTCCTTTCAACTGAAGCTGAAGACATGTGCTAAGCATGCTCATTGTGAAATGGATGAGGAGATGTTTCACAAGACCTTCAGAAAAACCTTCAAATGGAATATTTTTCTGGGTGTCGGCCCACACCTTTCGCCATTTAATACGATGCCAGACACAGAACACTATTACAGAAAACAACGTGTGAAAAAGAGTGCCTGTGAGCAATTGTAGCCCAAATGGTAAACGGACTCCATTTATGTAGCACTTTTATCCAAAGCTCTTTACAACTTATGCCTCACATTCATTCATTCACTCACACGTTCTCTCACCACTGGCGGAGGCAACCATGCATCATCTGGGGCAGTTGCTCCCAGAAATAATGGTGTGAGGTTCAGATATTGTAAGTCAAAAGTAAGTACATGTGTCTGTTTTTGTGTGTGTGTGTGTGTGTGTGTGTGTGTGTGTGTGTGTGTGTGTGTGTGTGTGTGTGTGTGTGTGTGTGTGTGTGTGTGTGTGTGTGTGTGTGTGTGTGTGTGTGTGTGTGTGTGCGTGTGTGTCTGTGTGTTGAATGCTGTTCCCCTGTGTAAGATTAATTAAGAAAGAAATACTAAATAAATTATAAGCCAGGAAGTGTCTGAAATGGATTACTCTGGCACACACATGCACCCACACGCATAAACGCACACACGCACGTGCACACACACACGCACGTGCGCACACACCACACACACACACACACACACACACACACACACACACACACACACACACACACACACACACACACACACACACACACACACACACATACACACACACACACACACCTTGGTCTCTACAAGGATCTTCTCATGGTAGCTGGGTTTATATGGTTCCACTTATTAAATTGGTCTGAAATTTGAGGGCAGCAGAGTTAAAGGAACACGCCAACATTTTGGGAAATTAGCTTACCGTCTTCTCCAGAGAGAGACAAGAAGATAGATTTCCTTCTCTGTGCGTTCATTAGAAAGCTATCTGGCTGCATGTTAGCCTAGCTTAGTACAATGAATGGAAGCAGACATGTACGGGTAGCCTCGGGAGAGGTGTTAGTTGGACAAAGCGTAGGCTACCCGTACATGTCCGCTTCCATTCATTGTGCTAAGCTAGGCTAACATGCAGCCAGATAGCTTTCTAATGAACGCACAGAGAGAAAACTGGTATCTATCTTCTTGTCTCTCTCTCTCTGGAGAAGACGATAAGCTAATTTCTCAAAATGTTGGCGTGTTCCTTTAAGCTTAATTAAATGGGAGTTGTGTTTTGAAATTTGAGAAAAACAAGGAAAAGGGGCATGGGTAGCTGTGTACCTAATGGCATCAAATGCACAAACACTACCATTTCCATCGCACACTACAAGCCCAGTCTCGAGCGAAGGCTGCATAGCTGAGAGAACAACATTACCAAATCAACACAACAGACAGAATACACTATTGGAATTAAAGATTACAAAACCATTTTTCTTAAAGATTAAGTAAAAAAAAAAGTCCATTATTGGTTGTTAACAATAAAATAATAACTTAATATATCCCTCCATCAAGAATGATACATCTAATTATACAATGGCATGCAAATATCTTGATTCTGATTGGCTGAAAGAGTCAAGTTAGACGTTGTTATATTGTATAACACACTCCACGTGACCCCAGATCCCTCCCACAACCGAATAACTTTTTTTCTTTTTTTTAATGAGTCTGAATGAGTCCGCCATAGATAGACAAATGGAAGTATGAATATCTTTTGAACGAATCCTCCAAAAAAGATACAGTCAACTGTGTGGGCGGCTACGTGGCGTAGTGGGCAAGGCGCTCGCCACGAATGCGGAGACGCTGGGCTCGCCTGTTCGAGCCCAGCGCTCCACATTGCTTTCAGTTTAGCTGGTCGTTCATACTAATACACATTGGCCGTATTAGGGGGTGGGAAACTGATGGGTGGGGATCGGGCGTTGTCGACAGCGACTCCTACAGGTCGGTTGGTGCGCCTGCGCAGTAGAATCAGGAAGTGTCGGGGGCAGCGTGAGCCTCCCACGCGTTACTCCTCGCCACTGAGAGATCGAGCTGCGCAGGTGAAAAGATGCGACTGCTGTTAGCCTGTTACCTCAAGTACCGGAGGGGACTTGTGCTATGTATGACTTAGTCCACATTGCAGCCGGCTTGTGGGAGGCAAGAAACAGCGTTTGTGACAGGGGAGGGTTGAATTGGATGATACGAAATTGGGATGGGAGAAAATATAGAAAATGGGAGAAAAAGTGGATACAAAAAAAAAAAGATAGTCAACTGGAATATGTTAATTCGTTACACATATGTTGGATTATGTTATTGGTTTGTCATGACCCATTGTGAAACAAAAGAAAAAACGCGAAAAAAAAAGAAAAGAAAAAAAGGCAGCCGAATTTATTTAGTTTCTTTTGGTCAGACCATTGGATCTACTATTGGATCTACTTTAACAACCACCCCTAGGCAGGGCGGCTAAGTGGCGCAGTGGGCAAGGCGCTCGCCACTAACGCAGGAGATGCTGGGTTCGAGCCCAGCTCTCTACGTTGCTTCCGGCTTGGCTGGTCGTTCATACTAATACAATTGGCAGTATTAGGGGGTGGGAAAGCCGGTGGGTGGGGATCGGAGGTTGTGGACAGCGACTCCTACAGGTCGGTTGGTGCGCCTGTACAGCAGAATCAGGAAGCAACGGGGGCAGTGTGAGCCTCCCACGCGTTACTCCTCGCCGCTGAGAGATCACGCTGTACAGGTGAAAAGATGCGACAGCTGCCTCCTCGAGTACCGGAGGGGACACGTGATGCAAGGCTTCGTCCACATTGCAGCCGACCAGTGGGAGGCATGGCCTAACAGCGTTCGAGACAGGGGAGGGGAGAATTGGATAATACGAAATTGGGGTGGGAGAAACAAATAGAAAATGGGGAGAAAAAGTAGATATAAAAAAATGGAAAAAAAAACCCTAGGCATGATCTAATGAGTATACCACACTCCTGCACGTGATTTAATGCTTTAACAATACGGTATGAAATGAATGTAATTACTGATAGTTTGATCTTCACTGGGGAGCTGCAATGGGGGGGAATCACTGTGGAACCTCACTCTATCTTGATATCAGAAATTATACCTTTTGTATATTCATCGACACACATTGCCCTTTGTGAATGGTATAATGCATATCAACCGCTTAATCCAACCGTGTATGACCCCTGGGGCCTGAGCTAATGATCTGGAACGCTGTTTAATAAAGGCATTGAGGTTAACTGGTTACCTTGGTGACATGGACGGGTAGTGACAAGAATAATATATAGTCTTTCACACCTCTTGATATGGAGGGAGAAAAACTGATCAGAGCACGTGAGAGGCAGGGAAGGGGAGAGGGAAGAGAGGGAGAGAGGAAGATAGAGAGAGCGAGATACGAAAGAGGGAGGGATGAAAAGGGAGAAAAGTATGTAAAAAGCTGGTTTTACTTGCCGTTTGCTGATTGTGGCTGAAAGAAGGGGGGGTTGTCAAATGTATCTGTGGGGCTCTGCATGTGTGTTTGTCTGTGTGTGTGTGTGCGTGTGCGTGTGCGTGTGTGTGTGTGTGTGTGTGTGTGTGTGTGTGTGTGTGTGTGTGTGTGTGTGTGTGTGTGTGTGTGTGTGTGTGTGTGACCTACATTTCCATCATGGCTAATGAGAGTCACTGTGTAAAAGGGGAGCTCTTGACACACTTATCATGGAAAACATGAAAAACCCCATGATGCCTCTAAAGCTCGGCTCCTCACGTCAATACGGCATAAAAGACGAATCAACGGAGACAAAAGACCACAGCGAGCGAGTCGGACCATGGCGAGGTCAATCGGGAGAGGAGGTCGAGAGAGGACAAGGAGGTGTGTTTCCAACGCACCGAAGGGGAACCATGAACCAGTGGTTCTGGCGCGGGACACCAGGTTGACACCGGCCAAAAACAAATCCAAAACAAAAGCCACATTGAACAAGTATAAGAAATCAAAGAGAAATCTACGCAAAATCTATTGGCAGTGGTGGAAAGTATGTGTTTTCACACAGGTACAATTTAAGTTCAAGTTCAAGTTCTTTAATAGTTGTCATACAGAAGTACAGAATACTTTCATACAAAATGCTTCTTACTGTTACGCTCCAGAGACTGTGCTAGACGAGATAGTATCAAATAACATAATAACATAATATAGCATGAATTTAGAAGAAGAAAAATGAGGTCACAGTGTTCGGTATAGACATATGTACAATGTTCTGAGTTACCATATAATATACAATACACAATACTATGCAGTGTACTAATGTACAGTACTATCTAGTGCAAAGCAGAAATGGGATGAGGTACAATTTTAGGTACAATTTACAGTAAGGTGTACGAGTTGTAGTGCAATCCTTCATCCATAAATATAAAGTGTGGGGAGTGGGTGCTACAGTGTGTTTGTTTAAAGTGGGTGTGTGCTATAAAGTGTGTGGAGTGGGTGCTACAGTGTGTTTGTTTAAAGTGAGTGTGTGCGTGTGGATGTGTGTGCTATGTGCGTTTGGTGGTTGTTGTTGTGTAGTGTTCATTCATTGTTCGTTTAGCAGCCTGATGGCCTGGGGATAGAAGCTTCTTCTGAGTCTTTCTGTGCTCGCCTTGAGACTCCGGTATCGCTTGCCTGACCGCAGCAGTTCAAAGAGGCAGTTGTTCGGGTGACTGGAGTCTTTAATGATTCTCTTAGCCTTGCCCTTGCAACGCTTGTAGTAAATGTTCTGGAGGGTGGGGAGCCCCCCTCCAATTGTGCGTTCGGCTGAACGTGTCACTCTTTGTAGTCTGCTTCGGTCTTGTGCAGTGCTATTCCCAAACCAGGAGGTGATGTTGCCGGTCAAGATGCTCTCTATTGTACATGAGTAGAAGTTCTTAAGGATCTTCTGGCTGACTTGGAACTTCCTTAGGCGCCTGAGGAAGTAGAGGCGTTGTCGTGCCTTCTTCACAACACTGTCAATGTGTGTGGTCCATGTCAAGTCCTCGGATATGTAGGCTCCGAGGTACTTAAAGCTGTTGACTCTCTCAACCGGTGCCCCGTCGATGCTGAGGGGGCTGTAGTCCTTGACCCCCGACCTCCTGAAGTCCACAATCATCTCCTTTGTTTTGCTGACGTTCAGGGAGAGGCTGTTTTCCTGGCACCATCCCGCCAGGACCTTGACCTCTTCCAGGTAGGCCCTCTCGTCGTTGGCAGAGATCAGGCCCACCACCACTGTGTCGTCAGCAAATTTGATGATTGTATTGCTACTCCGCTGAGCCACACAGTCGTGTGTGTACAGGGAGTAGAGGAGGGGACTCAGAACACAGCCCTGGGGGGCCCCTATGTTGAGGGTGATGGATGAGGAGGTGCAGTTGCCTGCTCTCACCACCTGGGGTCTGCCAGTCAGGAAGTCCAAGACCCACTGGCAGAGGTCATAGCCCAAGCCCAGGTCCCTGAGCTTGGCTATGAGTATGGAGGGGACTATGGTATTGAATGCCGAGCTGTAGTCGATGAATAGCATTCTCACATAGTTCCCCTGCCTCTTGTCCAGGTGTGATGCTGCTGTGTGCAGCACATGGGATATGGCGTCCTCCGTGGACCTGTTGGGGCGGTATGCAAATTGCAGGGGGTCCATGTTGATGGGGAGGGAGGAGCAGATGTAGCCCTTTACTAGCTTCTCAAAGCACTTCATGGCTATGGAGGTGAGAGCTACAGGGCGGTAGTCGTTGAGGCAAGCAGGCTTGGATTTTTTGGGTACAGGGATAATAGTGGACTTCTTCAGGCAGGTGGGGATGACAGCCTGTTCTAAGGACAGGTTAAATATGTCAGTGAATACTGGGGCCAGTTGGTCGGCACAGATTTTTAGGACGCGGCCGGGGATGCCGTCCGGACCTGCTGCCTTCCTGATATTCACTTTTTTAAAGGTCCGCCTCACCTCATGCTCTGTTACC
Source organism: Notolepis coatsorum (assembly GCF_963971535.1). Taxonomy (NCBI): domain Eukaryota; kingdom Metazoa; phylum Chordata; class Actinopteri; order Aulopiformes; family Paralepididae; genus Notolepis; species Notolepis coatsorum. Next base: position 21,557,185 of record NC_140176.1, on the reverse strand, counting down.
CTGAACACTGCGCCTCCATCAGCAGCCGACCCCCCCCCCCCCATTGCCGAGGCTTGTGAGCTGGTGTTGTTATTACCAGCATCAAACCTCGCATAGAAGGTATTGAGGTCATTTGCTAAGGAGATGTCACTGTTCAGTTTGAGGGAGGCGCCTTTGTAGTCTGTCATCGTTTTGAGCCCCTGCCACATAGCTCTAGAGTCAGCTTGTTCAAACTGGAGTTCAATTTTATCCCTGTAGCGCCGTTTGGCCTCTGACACTGTCCTCCTTACGTTGTATCGCGCCACCTTGTGGTCATTCATGTTGCCTGCCACTAGGCCGTCGTTGTATGCTTTGGTGCGCTCTCTCAGAGCTTCACGGACGGATTTGTCTACCCAGGGTTTTTGATTTGGGTAAACTTTCATTTTGGTAGTGGGGATTGTTTCTTTCACCCTAGTACAAACATAGTCCAGCACTGTCTCCGTGTAGACATTAATGTTATCTGTATCGCGGAACACATTCCAGTCTGTGTAGTGAAACACTGACCGGATCGTCTCCTCTGACGTCAAATCCCATTTCTGCACCTCTCGCGAGACTACGGGAGTACTTTTAATTCTCTGTTTGTACTTTGGTGAAAGAAAGATGGACGCGTGATCTGATTTACCAAAGCCACTATCAGAATGGGCCTTGTAGCCACCTTTAAATTGCGTGTAACAGTGATCTAGGATGTTACCGCCTCTGGTGTTGCAAGTCACATGCTGATAGAAGTCAGGCAATACCTTTCTCAGATTGGCGCTATTGAAATCACCCAGAACCAAAATGGCGGCGTTAACGTTCGCCACTTGTATTCTATTTACCTCGTCGTGGAGTCTGGAGAGCGCAACCTTGTTGCTGGCTTGCGGTGGAATATACACTCCGATCAGGACGATCGCCGTTAACTCCCTCGGGAGGAAGAAAGGACGACACTTGATGGTTATATATTCCAGTTCTGGGGAGCAGTGGTTGGATAATTCCTTCACGTTAGTTGGATCGCTCCAATTTTTGTTAAACATGAAGGCAATACCTCCTCCACGTTGTTTACCGGACTCTGATGACCGATCCTTGCGATGG
>NC_140176.1:21538599-21551099 GCF_963971535.1 Notolepis coatsorum | reverse complement strand
TGGAAAAAGAAATGCAGAGTCAAGGGAGACCATTGTCATGGAACCGAAGACGTTAAGTATGTGTGTGATCAAATCATCTTGGTTGATACAAATGTGTTTGTTAAAACATGGTAAATCGAATACAAATGAGTTTAGGAGTTTGGTAGAGGACTTTCTCTGGCCAGGAGAATTGGGTCAAGCTCCCTGACTTTCTTCAGTCAGTTCACCTTATAACCTTATCTGACACAAAGGAAGTGGGCGGGGGAAGGGATTGACCAGGTGATAGGTGTAAGGGGTTAGGGGCACAGGAAGGGGGGGGGTTAGGAGTTATCAAAAGGAATAGAATAAGGGTACGGGACAGGGGGAGGGGGAGGGGGGTGTTAACAAAAGGCCATGAAAGGAATTGTATGTAAGCAGGTGCGTTTAGTGTGTATATGAACCTCCAGCAAAGGGGGGAACGGGTTAGGAATAGGGATGCTCGATATTGGCTTTTTTACCGATACCGATATACCGATATTGTCCAACTCTTAATTTCCGATACCGATATCAATCGATATCAACCGATACCGATATATGCAGGGTTCCCCCCCCCCCGCCCCAAAAAACTGAATAATTTCAGGTAATTAACATTACATATCTATTGTTGTGGAATTAACACAACATTATGCATACTTTTGACAACAAATAAAATCAGAATTTGTTCTTACTTGCTTGCCTGGCTAAATAAAGGTTATAGAAATGTAAAAAAAAAAAAAAAAAAAAAACGTATAAATAAATTTAAAAAAAAATAATTTGGAAAACCGATACCGATATTTTCCGATATCACATTTGAACGCCAATATCGGCCGATAATATCGGACATCCCTAGTTAGGATGTGAAGCAAACACACCTGAGAGGGAGACTGAGTCGTGTCATCGTCGTCCTCATCCTCCTCCCCCTCTCCATCTTTCGAGGACTTCAGCGTCGGCGACGTGACGGTGACGTCCTGGATGGTGGGGGAGGTGTTGCTCCTCTCCCCCTCCCCTGCCTCCTCCTCCTCCTCCTCCTCCTCCTCCTCCTCCCCCTCCTGGCCCGGCGCTCTCTCCCGAGCCGAGGGCAGGCTGTGGAGCAGCCGGTGGATGCGGATGTAGTGGGAGCGGGGCGTCTCCGGCTCGCCGCAGGCCGAGGCGATCACCGTCTCCAGCTCCGACACGGGCAGGGAGCAGGGGCGGTTCTTGCGCCGCAGGGCCCCGCGCCCCAGGGGAGGAGCGTGGGGGGCGTCGGGATTCGAAAGCCGGGGCGGGCAGGTGCAGGCGTGTTCTGAGCCCCCAGCTCCGCCGTCCACTCCATCTCCTGCTTCTCCCTCTTCGGCGTCACCCCTCTCCCGTGCCGTTTCTGCAGTGGGTTCTTCTTGGGGTCCGGTGGTGCCGTCTGCCGGGGCTTCCACCAGAGCAGGCCCATCGCCGACCACCTCCGGCTCCGCGTCTTTGGGTTCGGGCTTCGGTTGCGTGGTTGTCTCCGCAACCTCCACCTCCTCATCCCCAATGACTCCTGCCTCCTCGTCTGTTTGTGGTCCAGTTTCTCTCTGCTCCACTTCCTCCACTACCTCAGCCGTGTCCCTTCTTACTTGCTCTTCTTGTTCTTGTTCTTCTTCTTGTTCTTCTCTTCTTTCCTCCTCCACCTCCTCTCCCTCCGCTGCAGCCGGGCTCTGATCCTCCGTGTCTATCTGGGGGTCGACGGACAGCTCCTGGGCTTCCCTAATCGTGCTCACCTCCTCCTCCTCCTCCTCCTGCTCCTCCTCTGTGGTCCCTTGCTCCACTCCAGGGATCTCCTGCATTTCCTCCTCCACACCTGGATGGGCCTCTTCAGCCAGAGAGGCAGGTCGGCTGGAGGCCTCTGGGTCCGTAGCCCCGTCCAGGGGTAGATCAGGCATGTCGGGCCCCAAGCTCAGGGTGTCGTCGTCGACTACGTCGGCAGGTTGGTCTGGGTCCTCCTCCTGCACCTCCTCCTGCACCTCCTCCTGCTCCTCCTCCTGCACCTCCTCCACCACAGGAGAGCTGGGGACCACGGGACACGCCGGCTCCATGACCAAGGACACCTCGTCGTCATCTGAGAGGAAAACAACAGCCTTTAACGCACTACATCAGAGCCAGGATGGATGGACTACATTTACTGCATGGACTACATTTACACACTGCGACAGGTATTCGCAGTCGCAGCACCGACACTCTGGAACAAGCGCCCACTAAACTTAAAATCTGCACGCACTCTACGGACTTTTAAGGCCATGCTCAAAACCCACCTTTTCGCCATAAAAATAATCCATGAGCTAGTTTTTGTACTGTACTATGACTGGTGTATTATGTCTGTCCGCTCTCTATCTGCTTGGTTGGCCTGCATGTATTTTTCTTTCAGTTTTCGTATTGTTCCTGTTTTTCTGTATTTCTTATTTTTTTTGGGCTGCGCCCCCCAGGCCGATGTAACTATTGGTTGAGGGGCGCAATATAAATAAATGTATCATATCATGTCATACATGTAGACAGCACTCTGCTGCACTCTACTCTGCTGCACTCTGCTGCACTCTACTCTGCTGCACTCTGCTCCGCTGCACTCTGCCTGATGATGAAGATACAGTCTGATGAAGATACAGCGTCTGATGAAGATACAGTTTGATGATGAAGATACAGCTTGTGATGAAGATACAGCGTCTGATGAAGATACAGTTTGATGATGAAGATACAGCTTGTGATGAAGATACAGCTTGTGATGAAGATACAGTCTGATGATGAAGATACAGTCTGATGAAGATACAGCGTCTGATGAAGATACAGTCTGATGATGAAGATACAGTCTGATGAAGATACAGCTTGTGATGAAGATACAGTCTGATGATGAAGATACAGTCTGATGAAGATACAGCTTGTGATGAAGATACAGTCTGATGATGAAGATACAGTCTGATGAAGATACAGTCTGATGAAGATACAGCGTCTGATGAAGATACAGCTTGTGATGAAGATACAGCTTGTGATGAAGATACAGTCTGATGAAGATACAGTCTGATGAAGATACAGTCTGATGAAGATACTGATGAAGATGCAGCCTGATGATGAAGATACAGCTTGTGATGAAGATACAGCTTGTGATGAAGATACAGCTTGTGATGAAGATACAGTCTGATGAAGATACAGTCTGATGAAGATACAGCTTGTGATGAAGATACAGCTTGTGATGAAGATACTGATGAAGATGCAGCCTGATGATGAAGATACAGCTTGTGATGAAGATACAGCTTGTGATGAAGATACAGCTTGTGATGAAGATACTGATGAAGATGCAGCCTGATGATGAAGATACAGCTTGTGATGAAGATACAGCTTGTGATGAAGATACAGCTTGTGATGAAGATACAGTCTGATGAAGATACAGTCTGATGAAGATACAGCTTGTGATGAAGATACAGCTTGTGATGAAGATACTGATGAAGATGCAGCCTGATGATGAAGATACAGCTTGTGATGAAGATACAGCTTGTGATGAAGATACAGCTTGTGATGAAGATACAGCCTGATGATGAAGATACAGTCTGATGATGAAGATACAGTCTGATGAAGATACAACCCGTGATGAAGATACAGCCCGTGAACAGGGAGTGTTTTTGCTGGACGTCGTATTGTGTGTTGTGTGTGTCTCCTGTGTGCGTCTGACATCGGTTACTGGATCGCGGATAGCATGGATTTACAGGAGGACAGTGCTTTGATTCTGTGAGTAGCTGCTAATTAAGCTAAAGGCTTCAAGTTGATCCAATAACACTAATCATTAGGCATCTGATATGCTGCTGTGCACTGTTATTGCTGCTGCTGCCATGCTTTTTAAGAAGCACTCTAAAAATAGATTTCCCTCCACGAGTAACTGATCACTACTCGAGTATTTCATGCGACCACGCGATCTGGGATCACACACATATATATATACACACACATATATATATACTCCCTGGCTGAGACAAACAATGTTGAAACATGTTGTCGTGGATTAGAGATGGGCATTTGAAGGCATTATTTTATTCATAAATCCTTTTAAAAATGTTGGTTAATCTGTAAACCGAACTACTCAACACAAATATGCATTGCCATTAGATAATATACCTGGGTGAATGGAGGAGGTCAGACATTAGATAATACCTGGGTGAATGGAGGAGGTCAGGCATTAGATAATATACCTGGGTGAATGGAGGAGGTCAGACATTAGATAATATACCTGGGTGAATGGAGGAGGTCAGACATTAGATAATATACCTGGGTGAATGGAGGAGGTCAGACATTAGATAATATACCTGGGTGAATGGAGGAGGTCAGACATTAGATAATATACCTGGGTGAATGGAGGAGGTCAGCTCAAAGCGGAACTGCAGCTGTCCACTGACATGATCGGTCGGCAGCCTGCGACCCAGAGAGTAACTAACCACCCGATCCCTGGAGAGAGGGAGAGAGAGAGAGAGAGAGAGAGAGAGAGAGAGAGAGAGAGAGAGAGAGAGAGAGAGAGAGAGAGAGAGAGAGAGAGAGAGAGAGAGAGAGAGGGAGAGAGAGAGAGAGAGAGAGAGAGAGAGAGAGAGAGAGAGAGCGAGAGAGAGATTCAGACAGACAGACAGACAGACAGACAGACAGACAGACAGACAGACAGACAGACAGACAGACAGACAGACAGACAGACAGACAGACAGACAGACAGACATATTGAGTCATATTGTAATAAAATATTGTACTATCCATTCTATTGACAAGTAAATGATCAGCACTCCAGCAGGTATACGGCAAATCAAAGTTAATTGATCCCAAACCCGGTATGTATGAGTGTGTGTGTGTGTGTGTGTGTGTGTGTGTGTGTGTGTGTGTGTGTGTGTGTGTGTGTGTGTGTGTGTGTGTGTACGTGTGTGTGTGTGTGTGTGTGTGTGTGTGTGTGTGTGTGCGTGCGTTTGTGTGTGTGTGTGTGTGTATGTGTGTGTGTGTGTGTGCGTGTTTGTGTGTGTGTGTGTGTGTGTGTGTGTGTGTGTGTGTGTGCGTGCGTGCGTGCGTGCGTGTGTGTGTGTGTGTGTACGTGTGTGTGTGTGTGTGCGTGTGTGTGTGTGTGCATATGATGCCATGTCCTACCCGATGGCATGTTTCTCCAGCAGCCTCTGGACGGGGACGGACAGTTTCCCCAAGAAGCGCTTGATGATCGGACGACTCTTGGCAAACTTGTCCTTCACTTCGATCTCCAGCACGTCAGTGGGCAAAGACACAAAGCTGAAACGCTGTGAATGGAGAGACAGAAAGAGGGGGAGAGAGAGAGAGAGAGAGAGAGAGAGAGAGAGAGAGAGAGAGAGAGAGAGAGAGAGAGAGAGAGAGAGAGAGAGAGAGAGAGAACATAGAAGCTGATAAGTTAATTAAGTTAGCAACATTGTTACCATTTACATTTACCATTACATTTACATTTCACTTTGTACATCCCCCATACACACACACACACACTTTCTGGCAGGTTACTAGGTTACTAGGCCATAAAAACGTGTAACGATGAATAAATAATGTAATACAATTCACAGAGCACCGAGGTAGTACTGCGACAGATGCCACTATGATATGCCGTGATAGGGCCTTGTGACCTGCGTGCCTGAGTAGTCTGACATCTTCTGTCACAGTGCATACAGCCAGAGAGCTCTTCACGCTTGACTCAACACGGACCTTTCCAGACATTTTGTGTGACGACCCCTTGAACTAGACCGTGTATCTCTGTTTATTTTTGCAGACATCTCTTTCCCCTCTGGTCCTTTACCAAGGGCAGAGCGGGAGCTGTACCTGCACTGCACTCTGAGAAATAAAAGTGCTTAACCTCTTAAGCCCTAGCCATATTTTCAGAAGATTCGCCTAAAAGGACATACCCAAGTAAATGGAAGATTGCTCCACTTCTACAAGGCCCATTTGCATGTTCTTGGTATCTAGGGATGGACTATTCCCAGTTAGTAGTTTTTTCCCCATCTTTGACGGTGAATGCTAACACCATGCTAACATTTAAGATGTAGCTCTTTCAGCACCTTCTTGAGATCAAGTGTACTAAATATCTAAGCAAGTGAACAACGGGCGCGTTTTTTTCCTAGACGTTCACAGACTGGTAAAGACAAAATATACGTTGTATTTTATGGCAATAACGTTGAGGTTTGTTCGACCCATGAGATATTTGTGACGTGAAATAAATCTTGGCCCGGTGCCGGGCCGATCGGGCTTAAGAGGTTAAGAGTCCCAAAAACGGTTACTCTGGCTTGTACAGAGATAAGGGCTTTTGGTGCTGTATAATTAATAAATGAAGGTGGACCTGAATCCAAAGAGGGACTAGATCTGGGACTAGATCTTATCAAATGGGGGTCATTGGCCAGTTATGTATACATTTTTGAGTCCTTGACATTGACGTTTGAGAACCACTGCTCTAGTGTACACAGTTTTCACCCTAGAAGGCACACGTTTGTGTGAGATTGTGTGTGTGTGTGTGTGTGTGTGTGTGTGTGTGTGTGTGTGTGTGTGTGTGTGTGTGTGTGTGTGTGTGTGTGTGTGTGTGTGTGTGTGTGTGTGTGTGTGTGTGTGTGTGCATGCATGCATGTACTGTACTAGCTCAGTGATTTCCAAAGTGGGGGACCCTAGAGGGGTCGCGAACCGCCGTGGGGGGGGTCGCCAGATGATTTAAAAAAAAAAAAAGGAAAAAAAGTTTAAAAAAAAAGAAAATAGATTTTTTTGAAATGCAGTCAGGCCACTGAACTTAGAAGCAGACCAGGGCCCCGTTCCTCGTACCTGGATAACTGAGTTAGCCGGATAACTTTAACTGGATAACTGAGTTAGCCGGACTTTCCGGTTCCCCGTACCTGGATTTTCCAAATCACCATGACAACAGATCCAAAAGTTTGAGCCTGGTCGAAAGCAGAGTTTAAGTTCAAGTTAGCCTGAACCATCGCCACGCCCCCGCAAAGAAGTGACAGCCCGTTTCCTGAAATTATTCCCACAGTCTACGATCTGCATTATACCATTCTGAATTACGTTTTTGTGCTCCATTCTTCCAGAGGGGGCTTTTGAAATGTAAAATAGACCCAAAATGCTGATACTAAATTCACTTTGTCCTAAATAATGCACGTTATATATACCGTGGCGCTCGCTCGTGCGATGTACACATTATGTGGTTATTTTAATTGTAACTGGGATTAAGATGTCTGATGAGATGCGCTGTTTGACGGATTTGAGAAATTGAATGAGCCGTTGACGTCACATTAATGAATGAGGATAAAGAGATATAACTTCATTCAAAACAAAGAATATTCTAAACACGGGTCTCTCGTTCATTAATGTATAAACAATGAATTTATCCCATCTGGCACAGTGGCTCAGCGGTAGTGCTCAATCCTGGCAACCCGGCGACCGGGGTTTGAAACCCCGTCTTTCCAATATAAATTTTTGGAATATAATATTAATGATTATACGCAAAGGTAGCATAGTTTTAAGTTAAAATATTATAAATCTACATGCATTGAGGATGTCATTCTTTATATAGCTCTCAACGTGCACCAAATTGAATTATTCCTATATTGCAAAAAGAAGGAGATGACTGGGTCTCGAACCCCGGTCGTCTGCGTGAAAGTCAAAAGAACAACCCGTTAGACCACAGAGAAGATAAGTAAAAGATCGACCATACATCAATCAATGGGTAAGGGAGCCGTATCGTTATTATGTATAACAGTTTAACTAATTATTTTCGCTAGCAAGATCTCATTTGATTATTCAATCCAGCAGGCAAGTTTAAAGAAATATAATCTGATTGATTGAGGTAATGAGGGACTTGAAATTAGCCTATAGATAACGCATTTAACTTGTCGGCGAGGCGATTGAGCCGTACTGCAATATGTTAATAAAGTTCTAAATCAATTAATCAATCAATGCCGCTAGAGAATCAGATTCTCTGCTATCGATACGTGCTGGCTTTTCAACTGAAGCGGCCGCGCGCATTTAGCCTGGGTCGCAAGTCTGGCTTGAGTTAACGAGACTGAATCCACCTTCGAGGAACAGGAAAATCCCGGCTTCAAACATCGGGTTAACTGAAGCTGGATAATGACATCTTGATCGACTTAGTTGAACCAGGTACAAGAAACAGGGCCCAGGCCAGTGTTTCTAGTTGCAGCAGCGCAGTAGTTAGATAACCTAGGTGGGGAACAACCAGGAGATCACTGCAACTCACACAAGTTGAAGAACTATCTCTCTTTCTCTCTCTTGCTCACACACACACACACACACACACACACACACACACACACACACACACACACACACACACACACACACACACACACACACACAAAGGGAGTCCATGTGGACCCTTACAAAAAAATAGAAATCCATCAAAATCAGTGTTGTTGCTAATCATTGACACATGCTAGCCTGTAGTAATCCCCCCAAGAAAAATCTACTTTGAATTTGATATATTGCAAATATATGCCATCACAAACACTGGCATTTAAAGGGTACAAATAGAAAAATTCCTGCACCAGAATGCAGGAAATGAAGTCTTTTTAACAAAGAATTTCCTGGTGGGGGACCCCCAGACCCCTGCTTAAAAAGTGGCCTGACTGGGGCTATATTTCGCACTATATTTCCTGGCCTGAATGATTTCCCCAGTCCGGCCCTGGTTAAAAGCCTCCAATGCTTATTAGAGTGTGTGCGATTGAATGTTTGCATGTTTCAACTAGAGATGTTCCGATACCATTTTTTCCTTTCCGATCCGATTCCGATACCTAAGCTTTGGGTATCGGCCGATACCGATACTTATCCGATACCAGTGCATAAAAAAAAAAAAAAAAAAAAACGATATTATATAATTTTTTTATAAATATAATTTTTTTTTTTTTTTAACAAATACTGTTTTATATATACTGTTTTTTAGTCATAACTAGAAAGTAATGGTATTTATTCAACAACAGGTGATTGTATAGATTTGTATTAGTATCATTAATCAATGAGTATGGGGCTTCAGCACTGCAGATATACCCTACTCCAATGATCCACACGGACATTATACGTTGCTGCACTCGCTACCCACTGGCTCTGCAGATATACCCTACTCAGTCTGTCTACAAGGCTCCGTTCAGTAGCAGTCGTATCTGTTGTGATTTTTGCACAATAAATATTCAACATTCTCTTTTGAGACTCCGCCTCAGACTCTTATCATTTGGCACTAAAAGCTAAACATTGTCGCCGATATGGCTGTCCGCAACATGTCATTAATTGTGTATGCGACGTGCAATTGTGCAATCACGACGTTACCGTTAGCTAGCATGAGCTACCGGTATATGGGAAGACCATAGAAGACTGTAACGTTACTGGTGACATTGTGATTTAACTTGGAATACTCCTTTGCCAACTTGCTGTACTTTGCTTGCAGGTCTGCAGCCATTATTGCTGGATTATATGAATAGCCCCAACTTTAGCCAAGGTAATGTTAAAGCTAGCTTTCGGTTAGCTGACGCTAATAACACCAGCCACCAAGCGAACCCATGAGCTCTCCGTCAACACCGCTCTGTCGGGACGATGACATTTAAGAAAGTATCTGCTGTTAAAATGACAAATGGCATTGACACTTTAATCGATTAAGCACACGTTTGTTTTATAATGCTTACTCAACAGACCAGTGTTGTTGATAAATTACGTCATATGGTATCGGAGCGCAGCATTAGAGGGTACTCGCCGATACCGATACCAGCATTTTAGCCAGTATCGGCGGCTTTTCCGATACCAGTATCGGTATCGGAACAACTCTAGTTTCAACCATACATTTCCATTTATTAAAAAAACAAACAAAAAAGAAATTATATAAATTCTTTATTTTTATTTTTTACCTCCTATAATAGTGCGGGTTGCGGCTCTCTGACACCGTTATTTTGGGGGTTGCGGCCTGAAAACTTTGGGAACCCAACTGTCACATCTATTGCAGATTCACTCTTGTTTTCTATTTAAGGTGTTATACAGAATCATAAGTTGCTCTTGATAGCCCTGCACCAGTTAGGAGCAGCTTCTCCATGTGTGCAGAAAGAAGGGAGGAAGGAAAGAACTGCGCTGCTGTCATTGCAGCGTTCCAAAAGTTGACATATATTCATCTCTGGGTGCCACTGTTGCGCCATGACGAAGATGTGCTTGGGAGTGTGTGCAGACGTGACAGCATCACTTTTGTTCCAGGGAGATACTGAATACCGGTACTCATTCCTGTTTCAGGGAGATGCAGAATACTCCTTCCTGTTCCAGGGAGATGCAGAATACTCCTTCCTGTTTCAGGGAGATGCAGATTACTCCTTCCTGTTCCGTGGGAGATGCAGAATACTCTTCCTGTTCCAGGGAGATGCAGATTACTCCTTCCTGTTCCAGGGAGATGCAGAACACTCCTTCCTGTTTCAGGGAGATGCAGAACACTCCTTCCTGTTCCAGGGAGATACAGAATACTCCTTCCTGTTCCAGGGAGATACAGAATACTCCTTCCTGTTCCAGGGAGATACAGAATACTCCTTCCTGTCCCAGGAAGATACTGAATACTCCTTCCTGTCCCAGGGAGATACTGAATACTCCTTCCTGTCCCAGGAAGATACTGAACACCTCTTCCTGTTTCAGGGAGATACTGAACAAATCTTCCTGTTTCAGGGAGATACTGAACACCTCTTCCTGTTTCAGGGAGATACTGAACACCTCTTCCTGTTTCAGGGAGATACTGAACACCTCTTCCTGTTTCAGGGAGATACTGAACACCTCTTCCTGTTTCAGGAGATACTGAACACCTCTTCCTGTTTCAGGGAGATACTGAACACCTCTTCCTGTTTCAGGGAGATACTGAACACCTCTTCCTGTTTCAGGGAGATACTGAACACCTCTTCCTGTTTCAGGAGATACTGAATACGCCACCCTGTCCCAGGGGTGCTACTGATGGCTGACAGGGCACTCTGACCTCTCTGGTGAAAGGATATGCATGTGTGTCTCAGAGGGATATGTCAAGAAATAGCTTCCTATAGTGACAGGAGGAGTATGTTCCAAATCCAAAAAGAACTGTTACAATCTCTATATATCAACACTTCCAAGGACAATAATGGTTCCGGATGCAATGACCATGACCAGCCATGAAAACCACTGAATCCCTTTTTGTTTTATACGGAACAAAATGATCCACTAAGACTAAGTGATCTGCAAAAATACCAGCGAAGAACCATTTAGCGGTTCAACAAGCGGTTCTTCTCTTCAAATAGGTTCTGCAAAAGGTTCCATAAAGGTTTTTTATCAAATATTATTTCATCTCACCTAAAACCATCTAGAGAACAATCTTTTCTTTAAGAGCGTGGCGACAGCGGCAGTGTTGTGGATCTAATCTGGGCGATGAGCCAGGAGGCCCTGAGTCACCTGTTTCTCTCCGTGTCTCCTATTCATTACAATCACGCTCTATTGAGGTAAAGTGATTAGGGACGATGATGTCATCTTTACAGAGAGAAAGCCTAACAAGGAGAGGTCGGAGGCCCCCCCCCCCCTCCCCATGACACGGCGCCCCCACGTGCTGCTGGGAAATATCTATAATGGATTCACTTGGCCAGGTTCCCGAAATTCCCATCAGTGCGTGGATGGATACCCTGCCTTGTTCTGAAGTGCAGACGACCGGAAAGAAACAAAACTCTACACAGAGAACAGGAATTCTGGAGGGCTCTTTGGTAGTGGCTGGACAAAGGACACCATGGGTGTCAGACCTCCTCTGGACAGCATCTGCCCACATGTCTGGCACCATCCTGCCACCATATCCCCCTCCTCCTCCCCCCCCCCCCCCCACTCCTGCCTGGAGGCAGTGCAGAACATTGGTGTACTGTTCAAGGTGTGCCAATCCCTCTCCCTCTCTCTCTCTCTCTCTCTCTCTCTCTCTCTCTCTCTCTCTCTCTCTCTCTCTCTCTCTCTCTCTCTCTCTCTCTCTCTCTCATTCTCTCTTTATGTCTGTCTTTCCCTCTGTCACTATTTATATCTGTCTCTCTCTCATTCTCTCTTTATATATGTCTCTCCTCTCTCTCTCATTCTCTCTTTACATTTACATTTACATTTAGTCATTTAGCTGACGCTTTTATCCAAAGCGACTTACAAGTTCTGTACGACAAGCCATCAGGAAGAGCACAACTCTATCAGCTGAGTAACAATGTTCATCAAAGTTTATATCTGTCTCTCCCTCTCTCTCACTATTTATATCTGTATCTCCCTCTCTCTCACTATTTATATCTGTCTCTCCCTCTCTCTCATTCTCTCTTTATATCTGTCTCTCCCGCTTTCTCTCATTCTCTCTTTATATCTGTCTCTCCCTCTCTCTCACTATTTATATCTGTATCTCCCTCTCTCTCATTCCATCATTTTTCTCTCTCTCTTCATCCCCCCTCTCTCTTATCTCTATTGTTCTCTCCCTCTACCCCCTCTCTATCTCCCTCTATCTCACTCTCTACCTCTCTACCTCCCTCCCTCTCTCT
>NC_140176.1:21532863-21538399 GCF_963971535.1 Notolepis coatsorum | reverse complement strand
AAATCAAGTAACACCTTTGATCAACAGTTGAAAGACATGTCATGTTCTAGCAAGATAATAATCTCTTGTTAAAGACAGCAATGAACACAGCAAAGTAACAGGAGACAGAGAGAGAGAGAGAGAGAGAGAGAGAGAGAGAGAGAGAGGTTGGGAAAGGTGAAAAATAGCAGTAAGGAGAAACAGAGGGACCAGAGGGTTCTCTGAATGGGAGGAGGAGAATGTAGATGATGATGATGATGATGATGATAATGATGATGATGATGATGATGACGATGATGATGATGATGATGATGATTATGATGATGATGATGCTTGAGGTTGGATTAAGTGAAGGTTGGTTTGGCTTGTAAGCAGCAGGGTGATGTCAGCCCGAGGTCATTGGTACCAAGGTCGTCTGCTGATGACATCAGCCCTGTAGGCCATAGAGACTGAGGTTGTGTTCTTCTACAGTACCGTGCCTCCATTATAGCATACATGTTTTATTATGATTGTTATAAAACATTTAAAAAAAAAACAAAAAATGTTAACAGGAGAAAGACTGTCAGGTTGTGAACTGTGTGGATATCAAACAGGGAAAAAACAGACTGTCAGGTTTTAAGCTATGTGGGTATCAAACAGGAGGGAAGACTAAAATACTGTTTAAACACTAATTCAGAACTGATTGCATTATCTTATTGTCTATTCTATTTGATTCTATTTTACTCTGTCTATTCAATTTTACTCTTTTATAACTTTCTATTACAGGTGTTACACTGTGTGGGTATCAAACAGGAGGGAAGACTGTCGGGTTGTAAACTGTGTGGGCCTGGAACTGCGCCCTGAGAGGGAGGTTCGAGGGTGGGCATCAAACAGGAGGGCAGACTGTCAGGTTTTAAGCTGTGTGGGCATCAAACAGGAGGGCAGACTGTCAGGTTTTAAGCTGTGTGGGCATCAAACAGGAGGAAGACTGTCAGGTTTTAAGCTGTGTGGGCATCAAACAGGAGGGAAGACTGTCAGGTTTTAAGCTGTGTGGGCATCAAACAGGAGGGCAGACTGTCAGGTTTTAAGCTGTGTGGGCATCACACAGGAGGGCAGACTGTCAGGTTTTAAGCTGTGTGGGCATCAAACAGGAGGGAAGACTGTCAGGTTTTAAGCTGTGTGGGCATCAAACAGGAGGGACGACTGTCAGGTTTTAAGCTGTGTGGGCATCAAACAGGAGGGCAGGCTGTCAGGTTTTAAGCTGTGTGGGCATCAAACAGGAGGGAAGACTGTCAGGTTTTAAGCTGTGTGGGCATCAAACAGGAGGGACGACTGTCAGGTTTTAAGCTGTGTGGGCATCAAACAGGAGGGCAGACTGTCAGGTTTTAAGCTGTGTGGGCATCAAACAGGAGGGAAGACTGTCAGGTTTTAAACAGTTTAAACAGTCATTCATCATAACTGCACTATTGCATTATTTTGTTCTGTCTACTCTATTTAGCTTTTTTATTACTGTCTATTTTAAAATGATCTATATTATGTGTGATGATCAAACTGTAAACAAAGAGGCCTATTTGCATGTTAGATCCTAATATGAAGAACTGTGTGATGTTATATGTCTTACCTTAACTTTGTCTATTTTGATCATCTGCCAATCTTATGCCTGCCTTTTTTTTTTTTTTTTTTTTTTTACTGCTGTGAAGCACTTTGAGCTGCAATTCTTGTATGAAAGGTAAAAATTACCTAACAAATCTGAAATCTAAGGAGGAGAAGGGGTAGTGGTGGGATAGCGGTGAGCTGTCAGACGCAGTTTAAATTCTGCGTGAGGTGGAATACAATTGGAGGATGAAAGAATTCCAGTGAGATGTGGTGATTGGCTGTAGTCTTTGAATGAACTTAAGCCGATAGGAGATTCGACTCAAAGTAGGAGATGTTCAAGATTGTATTCAAACAGGGCGGTCGGGTGGCGTACCGGAGATTGCGCTCGTCACCAATGCAAGAGGCTGCGGTCTCAACTCCCGGAGTCAGCATTGCCCTGCGGCTCGAGCCGGTCGTCATACTAACTCGTTTGGCTGAGTTAGGGGGAGGGAAGTCGTGGGTGGTAATCTGGCGTTGTGGACAGCGACGCCTACAGGTCAGGTCTGGGCGCCTGCTCAGCGAAAGGCAGGAAATGGTGAAGGCAGCGTGACCTCCCACGCGTTACGCTTCACCAATGAGAGTCCTCGCTGCCAGGTGAGAAGAGAGCCACTGGCTGTCTCCACATGTGGTGGACTTCAGGGTTCCCTTGTACCGACCAGTAGGAGGAACATGCGCACAACAACCAGGTAGGGGAGGGGAGGAATTGGCATAACGACTAAATTGGGATGGGGAAAAAAATAGAAAATCAGGCGGAGAAAAAGATTAAAAAAAAATAAAAATATTGTATTCAAACAGATGGAGAATTCAAGACTCTAACTTTAGTGTGATGCAAATTTCTAATTGTTAGGAATGTTTCTCAGTGCCACTTTAACACTTTGGGTGCCGGGAAACGCCTAAACACGTCATTCCCGGCCATGCTCAAGTTGCCGAAGACGCCTTACAGCGTCTTTAATATCAATATTTCAAAAATCTGGGATCGGATTCATATGTCCCCTCCGCTGGCCTGAGATCCACCAGGAGGACCCACTGAGCTCTCTGGCGGTTCAGGAGCGCCATCTGGTGGCCGATCGGCGCAATCGCTTAACAGGAAGTGCCGTAGAGGTTGTGCTGGACGGCCGTATTACTTCCGGGCACTCGCTAATAGGTCCCGGGACTCGATCTCGACACACTACATAGCGATCGATTGCCAATAACTCGATAAACAACATGATTTGGACGTATATACCATTATACAAGCTGGAGATGGACCGGGTAAATCTACATCCCATAATGATAATATTTCTACTCTACGATGATCGCCCAACGGCGCGCGGAGACTGGGGTGAGTTTTAGCGTGTAAAGTTACCGTCTTCGATACTAACTGCTATTATCAACATTTGACCCACATTAGATGATTGGTATAACGCTGCCCACGGAATTATAAACGCCCCCTAGCCCATCCGGTCAACATCAGATGACGTGTAGTAACTTCTAGAAGTACGTCTAGTTGGAATTTTTTATATCGCGCTGATTGCCATAAAACTGTATTGCATCATCAATATAATGTATTTGGGGCTATAGATCACGTTCTGGAGAAAGCTGCAGAAAGAGATGAAAACATACTTATACATTAGACCATACTTTACTATGAATATGTGAATGAAAAAGTTTAACGTTGCTACACAATGAACAATACATATAGGACTTTGAATGGGCCCTAATAATGGCAATGTAGCAATAGAATTTAAAAAGTTATAGCCCTGCAAAGAAGGGGACTTTCTCTATAGACAAATAGAGCCGGCAACCTACGGTTGATAATGAATTTAACCCATGGCAGCCAAAGTGTTAAGGAACATAACACACACACACACACAAAACAGACATAAAAGGACTACTGGGAAACATACAAGCAGACAAATAACAAGGTCTGACTGCACATCAATATTGTAAACACTGGATGGAACAAGATGATTCATGGACCTAATCCAGAGAGGAAGAGGGAAAGAATACTTGAAAAGAGAGAGAAGGTGGAGGAGAGAGGAGAGAGGAGAGATGAGAGAGAGGGTGGAGAGGGGAGATTAAGGTCACGGTATGTATGACCCACTGGACTGGCTCTAGAGGCATTCAAAAGCCTGGACTCCACACTAATGATCCCCAATGACTGTAAACACACACACACACACACACAGGCAGAAGTACACACACACACACACACACACACACACACAGACCAGGGTTTCCGTTAGAAAAAATTGTTGTCGGTCTCCGTGACCTGCAAGATTTCAATCTACCGGACAAATGAGATTAATTCCGGTCATAGTTTAGAATAAAGAATGTCATCCTCAAGGCATGTAGATTTATAATATTATTACTTAAAACTAGGCTACTTTTGCGTATACAGTCATTAATTAATATATTCCAAATAAAATAAGTCCCTCGATACTCCGTGCTGCTGCTGACTTGAACTAAAATAGACCGCGTATGTGGGCAGTCGGTCCGACACTAATAATCACATTTTTATGAGCTAACGAATTCCGTTATATTGGACATTTGTATTAATTATATCAAGCGAAGAACTGAGAAAGCAGAGAGGCGGCAACATTATCGTGGTTTGCGTGACGACTCTCTCCACCTCGCAACAACTTATTTGCAAAGAGTATGGCGCTGCAGAGAAGCTCATTCAGCTGTTATTGGCTCTTTTCTGGGAACCGCACAACAGCGCCCCCCACCCAACATTGGCTGAAAATGGCCGAATTGGAGTACTGATGGAATACTGCATTGTGCCGTTGCCTCTCTGGCTCTGCAGCTTCACATGCACTCGCACACCCAGCACTAAGCTCTCGCTGACAACGTCGTTGTCATTATTAGAAGCAACGAGGAAACAAATGTAATGATCGTTTCGTTCATCGCATAGGCTATTTAATTTTAGCCTATTTTAATACAATTCAAATAATCAAATTGTGCTTAGACTCAGGGAATTATTTTCACCGGACATTAAGACCGGAGATATTA
This sequence comes from Notolepis coatsorum, assembly GCF_963971535.1. Taxonomy (NCBI): domain Eukaryota; kingdom Metazoa; phylum Chordata; class Actinopteri; order Aulopiformes; family Paralepididae; genus Notolepis; species Notolepis coatsorum. The sequence continues at coordinate 21,533,815 of NC_140176.1, read as the reverse complement.
AATAAGTCGGACTTCAACAGATTTTGCCGGTCAAAAACCGGTAATTACCGGCTAACGGAAACGCTGACACAGACACACACACACACACACACATAAACACACACACACACACACTTATATATAGGCATAAATACACACACGCACACACACATAAACACACACACACACACACACATAACACACACACATATATAGGCATACATACACACACACACACACACACACACACACACACACACACACACACACACACACACACACACACATAAACACACATAAACACACACACACACACACACATAGGCAGACGTACACACACACACACACACACATAAACACACACACACATATATAGGCATAAATACACACACGCACACACACATAAACACACACACACACATTAACACACACACACACACACACACACATATATAGGCATACATACACACACACACACACACACACACACACACATAAACACACACACCACACACACACACACACACATAGGCATAAGTACACACACACACAGAAACACACTCACAGGCAGAAACACACACGCACACACACACTAGGGCTGAAGGATTAATCGATTTTAAATCGAAATCGCGATTTGGAATGATGCAATTATCAAATAAAAAATGTATTATAAAAAATCGCAATTATTTTTTATTTTATTTATTTATTTAACCAGGAAGTCCCATTGAGATACAATATCGGTTTGGGAGAGGGAGGTAAGGGGTTTTAGGTTGTTTGTTGTGAAGTTTAGACTTCAGAGAGGGAGAGTAAAGTACAGAAAAAAAGGTACCGTTGGGTACCGGTATCGATTCCCAGGTAAAAAGAAAAATGTTCAGGCTCGGTGTCCCGAAAAGACCCACCGCGTAGGCCAGATGCAAGCCGCATTTTACAATAAACTTCTGTGGGGCTGCTTAAAAAAAATAATAATTATAAT
>NC_140176.1:21440363-21527863 GCF_963971535.1 Notolepis coatsorum | reverse complement strand
AGCATTTTTGGTTGAAATAAAATTGTACGTAATTATTTTACGATTAATTGCGAATATCTTCATCTAGATTGTCGATGAATACGCACAGAAAGGTACACCATGCAAATGTTCATGCTTTATTTGTTTTAAACGAGACGATTTAGAAATGGGCAATGGGGAAATACATTGCGATTTCAAGCGAGGTGGACCGGCCGGAAACAACAATGACGTGACCACTACACCTCCCTATAGGGTTAGGGTTCTCTCTCCATTGTTATCTCCCCGACTACGTACATTATGGACAGAATCTTTACAGAATTTGTACGGAATTTACAACAAACACCTTCTCAGAGCGGGGGTCCCTGAGACATAATGTTCTCAGATTGACCTATTACATGTCGAGGTCTGTGACGTAAAAGAGTTTGAGAACCAATAGCCTATTGTGGCTATGACAATAGGCTACTTAAAAACAACTTCTGAGAACAGAGAAACAGAGAACATGACTCTTTACATCTCTCGACATACGCACGTTGACAACACTCTTTGAGAGGGAGTGTGTGCGTTGGCACAGAGCTAAAACGCAGTGTGGAGATAGGTCTGGATAATCTGAGACTAGTGTCCATTTTTGCGGTCCATTTGGAGATAATTTACACTGAAAGCTTATGGCTGTGGTTAATCTGTAGTAAGTACAGTACCATATTTTTCAGTTAAAAAAGAAGGCAGTATCAAGGCAGGAATGACTTGGAACCCACATGTGAAAAACACTGGCAATTGCCCTTTAGGTTACACAATGTCTCAAAGGGTTTCACTGGCTAACATTACATTGGAACAACACCTTCTGACCTTGATGCTCAGTGAAGATAAGGAGTGTCACTGATAATAATGGTAGAAACCTCAGGAGGGCAATAAATCTGGAGATCCACCCCGACCAGGGTGGACAGGCTGAGGTGGGACCACATCTGTGGCACAGAAACGTCCAGAAACCGCCTGCTTATAGCCACCGACTCAAAACACAGTGTTTCCCATACAGTACATAGGCTCTACTTACAGGGTCCCATTACCAATTTCCTCTCTGTGCGTTCAGTAGAAAACTATGCGGCTGCAAGCTAACCTAGCTTAGTGGAAATGAATGGTAGCGGGATACGGACCCCTAGCTTCCTACTAAACGCACTGTGTGTGTGTGTGTGTGTGTGTGTGTGTGTGTGTGTGTGTGTGTGTGTGTGTGTGTGTGTGTGTGTGTGTGTGTGTGTGTGTGTGTGTGTGCGTGCGTGCGTGCGTGCGTGCGTGCGTGCGTGCGTGCGTGCGTGCGTGCGTGCGTGCGTGCGTGCGTGCGTGCGTGTGTGTGTGAATTTGCTATATGCTACTCTTTTGATTACTCTAATTATCTTTAACAATCCTGATGCAGAAAAAAAGGCTATTTTATTCAAAAAGGAAGATACTGATTTATATAATAACCGTGAAAACAGAGATATTTCCTCACACAATAATCATACCATGCAACTCACATATTGTGCCCTCCCTAGCGCCGTCACACACCACGCCACCCACCACCACACATGTCAACACGTGGGAAACATTGGTCTTTTCTATTACTATGAATGGTAAAAAAAAATAATGTAAAAGAGTTTCCCTAATGCACCTGATTGTAACAATCAAAACAACTTTAAACATTATGACTGGCTAAAGAGATAATTTTCACGTTACATTTCCACGTGTCTTGTGTACTGTACTTACAGTCAGTGAAATAGGAGCTGGCGTCGATCTTCCAGATGATCTGTCCCCTGTGGGCGCCGTTGACCCCTCGGTTCTTGTAGTCCAGGAAGTTCTCCGACAGAACCTCATCTGAGAAGAGAAGAGATGGAACCACTCACATCAGTCCAATTCATCACAGCCAAACTGCTATTACCTAATCTAATGATTGTATTTCCATATACCAGTACACTTGGACTACATTATAATTTAGATGATCTACCTGTTACAATATTAATAAAAATGGTAATAATGTTACTAAACAGGGCTAATAATGTTACAAAACAGAATAATGTTAATAAACAGGATAATAATGTTACTACACAGGGTAATACTGTTACAAAAAAAGGTTATAATGTTACTAAACAGAATAATGTTAATAAACAGGATAATAATGTTACTAAACAGGGTCATACTGTTACAACATTTGTTATAATGTTAATAAACATTGGTAATAACTAGGTTACTCAACAGGGTAACACTGTTAATAAACAGGATGATAATGTTACTAAACAGGGTAATAATGTTACAAAAAAGTCTGTTACTAAACAGAACCATTTGGCTAAAACGGGAAATACAATACAGATCCTCTTGACAACATGATGGTGAATTTCCAGGTCTTTCCCCACACTCTCTCATAATGTGTTGCATAGTTCAAACATACATAAGAGCTGGATCAGGAGAAGCAGAACCTGGGTTTAATTATATTTTATTATATTTTATTTATCTTAGTTGATTTGATTTCATTTTAAGGCATTTTATTAGGTTTTGAGGGGTATCTTTTTTATTGTATTAATTGTCTTTTATAAAAATGTTCTGCCTATTGTAATGATTATTTACTGTATTTGTATCTCCCTTTTCACAGACATCTGAAGGACCGCATTGGAAAATAAGCGTTTTTTTCTCCTTTTGATAATGGTGGGCCTCTATAATATAGATATATATAATGTATATATAATGTATATTATAGATCTCTATCTATCTATCTATCTACCTCACAGTCTCACTCACCGATGAGGTACATGCCGATCCAGTCCCCGGCGTCCACCTCCTCCTTGATGTCCCAGGTGATCACCAGCTCCTGGGCCTGCCCCACGGTGTAGCAGGAGGCGCTGGCCGTCAGGGTGGAGCGGCTCTCCGAGGAGACCAGGTCCGCGTCGCTGGTGGAGCGCGGCAGCCCGAGCATCAACGGGTCCCGGTTCAGCCCGTTGATGGCGTAGGTCTCCGGGCTGTAGCCCAGGCGGCCCGCGTCCTTGCAGCGCCGGCGGTTCTGGCTGCTCCGCGTCGGGGAGGCCATGGCCGCCAGGCCCAGAAGCCTGTTCTGGTACAAGTTCTACAGAGGAGACCAAAACACCACAGGCAACTGGGGTGAGGCTGCTGTGAACTGCTGATACCAGTTCTATATACATACCAGCCGGTACCAATGTGATCCGTTACTTTCACTGGAAACTAGACAGTTATATCTCAGAAACGGCCGAAATCCTCAATGAGACCTTTTGACCATGGTTTAGGTTTAGTGAGAATCATGTGAACACTGTAGGAGGAGGTGGAAACAATATAATTTTTTTTTGAGAAATGTAAATGATGGTGATATGGTTTTACGTCTCACAACGCTAGGATATCACAAAGTAACAACACATTTCAAATATCATCATGATCAGGCAAGTGGTTTGGTATTTTTGTTTTATGAAACTAGCGCCACCATGAGGCCAGATGAACTTCTTCATTGCTATTACCTCAATGTTTTGTACCTCTGCATTTGTACCTCACTGTTTACTAATTTTTACTCACTGTAGTTAGATTGTACTTAGGCTGTACTTTAGATTGTATATTGTATTGTATATTGTATATTCCTCTTTTACTTACTTTTTTACTGTATGAAGCACACTCTCAGGGGCTCATACAGAACCAAGCATTTCACCGTAAAGTACATGTATTTTATTGTGACAACTAATGAACAAACTTGATTATAGTTTGGTGCAAATCGGACAGTGCATCACTTCTTGTTTACCATGTGTTTTTCCGAAATGTGTATTAAGCTAAAATATACATCATCCGTTTGATCTAATAAGACAAGGTTTTCAGTCTGTTCACTTCATTCCAATCATTCTAAATATCGATACTGCGTCACGGAATCCCTATATAACCCCACTCTTGAACACTAAAGCTTAACACCAAGCGTAATGATGTGTTATGGCTCCGAAATCAAAGCGAAGTGACTTGGCGTTCAGCTCGGGGAGTTTAGATGCCGCTTACGGAGAGCCGTTGATCAAGTCAATCACCATCCTTTCCCAATGACTCTCGGTCCTTGGGGAAAGTCCTCGCTAAAGTAACGGATTACAGCAGTACAGCAGTTAGCGCCTCCGGAATGGGTTTGTAGAAATGTAGCAGCATCTATCGTGAGCCACTAGGAACGGGAACATAATGGAGCATTTGTGCAAACAAAAATTCGTCACTGCAATTTTGTTCATTAGCTCCCTCACATACAGCTATTAGCTTCTAGCCAACAGCGCCGCATGCCATTTGGCAGCTGCAGGTATAGATCACTGGGAACAGAACGCTAGCAGTCATTCACAGCAAGTGGCAAGGAAATCATTTGGACAATCACACATAAACACATACTATATGTACACACACAGATGAGCGTGTGTGTGTGTGTGTGTGTGTGTGTGTGTGTGTGTGTGTGCGTGCGTGCGTGCGTGCGTGCGTGCGTGTGTGTGTGTGTGTGTGTGTGTGTGTGTGTGTGTTCTGCTTATGTAAGTCTTCCCTTTAAACCCCCCCCTCGATCAAAGTAGCATGTTCATTATGGTGCCGCTTTTATGTGCAATTGGCCAAATGATGTTTCTGCATTGACTGTATATGTGTGGATTCATGTGTGTGTGTGTGTGTGCGTGTGTGTGTGTGTGTGTGTGTGTGTGTGTGTGTGTGTGTGTGTGTGTGTGTGTGTGTGTGTGTGTGTGTGTGTGTGTGTGTGTGTGTGTGTGTGTGTGTGTGTGTGTGTGTGTGTGTGTGTGTGTGTGTGTGTGTGTGTGTGTGACCAAGCAAGCATGAAGGCATGAAAATGAACACGCATTCACACACACACACACACACACACACACACACACACACACACACACACACACACACACACACACACACACACACACACACACACACACACACACACACACACACACATGAATCCACACGTACACAGTCAATGCAGAAACATCATTTGGCCAATTGCACATAAAAGCGGCACCATAATGAACATGCTACTTTGATCGAGGGGGGGGTTTAAACGCTGCCCTAGTGAGGGGGAGGGGCGGCACTGACGTCGACGCTTACAGCTGAGGCACAGAGCAGAAGGAGACGTGGAACTCCCCGGGTGCACCCGTCACCAGCTGTGGGAAGATAGGCAGACCTGGGACTCTATGAGATGAATGGAGTGAGACGTACTACTGTAAAAATGCCTATACTGTACCAATAAATGTAGAAGAGGCTTTTTTTGTCACAATGTTTTTATTTCATTTTCCAGTTCTTGGTTATGTTCTTTTTACAAATGTTCCATTGTGCAATTCAACAAGCAAATCACACAAGACATACAACTGAAACTAAATACAGTTGTAAAGTAAATACAGTTGTAAAGGACAACACACACAATACACTAGCCTCTCCCGTTCCATCACAGGGCAATCCTCTATCCTCCATTCAAGACATAAATGTTACCTACAGCACTAAAAGTAATTCCCAAGGCTGTCCCCTCACACATGTTCCCCCAAGCAAATCTGCCGGTCTCATCCGCACCTACATCTCTATACCAATTATTACAAGCTCGGAAACTGCACAATCCACACCCCCAGCTAATCATTCACATGGTCATCAGTTAGATCTAGGTCCTTAACATACTCCATGAAGCGTCTCCTATGTTCTAATTTTTTTTGTTGTTTAGCTTTTAATATATAAGATATTCTTTCTAATGGAAGACTTAACTTACTTAATCAATATGTAGGTCTATGTACTTTTTTCCAGAACATTGCAATAAATGTTTTGCCGTTGTTTTGAAATAAGTTTCTGAATGATGACTCTTACCTCTTCCCAGAATGCTTAAATCTTTCTACATTGCCAGATGCAATGAACCAGTGTTCCTCTCGTATCCATAAATTATGTGCATTATGTCTGGTATGTTTTTGTTAAATCTGTTTAAATCCACCAGTGTCACATATGTCTGCATTACCCATTTATACTGAATTAGTTTGAGACGTACATTTATGGAGTTAGTATGAGCTTCTGCACATGCCACTTCCCATTCCTCCTCCGTTATTTCAAGTTGTAAGTCTTCCCTCCAGGCATTTAATTTATACTTTGAGCTTTCTGATGAGTGATCTACCAGTAGGTTGTAAAATTCCGATATGATACCCTTTCTCACGTTATTCCTTAACATATACTTTTTTCCATCTGTGAGTGTTTTGGTCTATCTGGTTTGCCCTCTTTGCTGACTCTTACAACGCTTCTAAGTTGGCGGTATTTAAAGAAATGTTTACCGTCAAGATTAGTTCTCAGCTCCTCAAAAGACATCATGACACCAGAGTCTGGCAAATACATATTTTGGATTGCTTTAAGTCCCTTAGAGGCCCATAGTTTAAATGATGCATCATCTCTGCCTGGAGGGAAAACCCATTACCCCATATCGGACTAAACTGACTGCGGATGTGGTTCTTCTAAATGTTTCTTTACATCATACCATATCTTTATCATTGTTTTTTACGATTGGATTTTTAGTTTTAGAAAAATAAAACATAATGGCCCAGTAGTACCACATTAGGTTTGGGTATTTCAAACCCCCTCTATCATATGGTAAGTACAACAAAGTCAGACGAAGTCTTGACCTGCTATTATTCAATATAAATCTCAAAACTGCTTTCCTTAATCTTGCGAACAAGTCTATAGGTGGAGGCAGAGGGATGTTTTGGAATAGTAAAGAGTAAAGTAGTTTCGGCAGTATATTCTTTAGTATATTTATTCTCCCAACTATGGATATTGGCAGTGTCATCCATCTCTCGATTGACTCATTATTTGAACCATCAGGGGTTCATAATTAGCGTCAGCAACATGCTCTAGCCTAGGCATGATCTGCACCCCTAGGTACGTAAAGTGTTCCACAACATTAAACTGGATTGCCTCAGGAATTGGGTTCCTTCTCTCATATGCATTAGGTAGTAATAAAGAAGATTTCATATTGTTCACCTTATAGCCTGAAATATCACCAAATTATTTTATTAACTGTAACACGGCCGGGATTGATCTATTTAAGCCCGACGGGGCCTGGTACAATTTTTTATATATTTTTTAAAATGTAGCCAAGAGCAAAGACCCTAACCCTATCAAAACAGCAGTCAATGTACATTTTCAGCACTACGTTTGTTTACCAATGATTTTAAGTGTATAGTGTATTTAACGTTATTTTTCGTGATTATGTGGGTCGAACAAACCTGAACGTTATTGCCATAAAATAGAACAGAGTTTTTGTTTCTTTACCTTTCTGTGAACGTCTAGAAAAAATCTGATGAAAAATGGCGGAGCATTTTTCATTACAAAAAAGTAACTGTACTTACAGTAGATTTAATTCACAGTCTTTGCTGACCTATTACGGGCGCCTGGTGGTACTAAATCCAGATTGAACTCTGCCATTGGAAAGAGGAGATTTGGCCTGATCCATAGATGTATGACTTGGCCATAATAAGGTAATTATATTCATATTTAAAATTAAATGTGGCCAAATGGCAAAATTCTGTACTTTACTGTATATACAAAAAACCCTGTAAATCATCTGCCTTTTATTAATTTGCTTAAATTTTTTGTACACTTGATCTCAAGAAGGTGCTGAATGAGCTTTTTCACGTCTGGTCAATGTTAGCATGGTGTTATTCACTGTCAAAGATGAAAAGAAAGAAAATTATAATAATAATTTATATTCTCCTTTGGTTCATTACAATTTACTCAAGCATAGTAACAGACACAATATTGTAGATACTGTAGATGTCCCATACCAAGAACATGCAAATGAACCTTGTAGAAGTGGATCTTGCATTTACTTGCGTATGTACTTTTAGGCAAATTTTTTGAAAATATGGCTAGGGCTTAATCTCTTTGTGAAACACTAATTTTCCGTGAGATTTTTATAAACTTTGGACCTGTATGACTATAAGACTTCAGGCTATGGAACCGTTATGTTTTCCAGCTCCAACCGCTCAGCTGGACCTTAAAAACAGGCATCTGACAACCAGTAAACAGAAATGTGAGTACACAAAACTTTTACTTCAGTGTGTTCAAACCTCTGTTACTCTATTTCATTAGCACTCAAAGTGATTTTTATTTATCTCAGGGAATGTATTCCCAGTGTCTGTTTTGACAGGGTTAGGGTCTTTACTCTTGGCTACATTTGAAAAAGAAACGCAACATTAATTAATACAATCTATTCATCTATTTATGACGTGATATCAATCTTGTACCGGTAAAGGACCGCTCGGGCTTAAGGGGTTAAGAGGTTAAGTCATGAGAGCGTGATGTTGTATGGTTGCTCCTCCATATCATTAAATTAGTACATGCTGTGTCTCAAGCCGTTCACCTTATGTCCCTTCCCGACCAAATCTACACACACCCCTCCCTCCCTCCCTTCTTACACACACACATACCCACCCTCTTTCCCCGCCCCCCCCCCCCCACCCCACAATCAGCTGTCCACTTGGGACTTTGTGCTCCCATCTTGTCCCAAATCTTTATTTACATTTTATATTTAGTATTTACTTGGGTGCAAAGAATAGTGTACCTAGTACATGCGTTCTTACTTCTACCCCTCAATGAGTGTATTCATTTACTATTCTAACCTTTTTCACTTTTGAATCAAGTTAAGTTTTAACATAAAGTTCCAATCCCATACCCTTTTGTTCTAATGTTCTACCATGTTAATGGTTTGTTCTCTTGTCGTTCACCTTTTATATCTTCTTGATGAACGCTTGTACTTCGGCAGGGTTATTGAAGATGTACGTGCGTTCTTTATATGTTATTAGCATTTTTGCCAGATGAGTCACTCCATTTCGGATCCCCCGATTAGGCAGTTCTGTGCGGACTGAGTCATATTTCCTCCTCTGTTGATGTATTGCCGCTGCATAGTCACACACGTGTTGGTCCTTGTATTTGATGTCCTCCTTCATGTTTCGTGCTGCCGTGACAACTGCTTGCTTGTCCCTCTAGTTGAGAAACTTCATTATAAGTGTTCTCGGTGCTGCGTTGGTGTCCTTCTTTGATCCAATTCGGTGTGCTTTTTCCAAAACGATTGGGATGGATTTTAGAGTTATGGAGCTCAGTGCTTCTGGAGCCACTTTTATTTTTTTTGTATCCACTTTTTCTCCCCATTTTTCTATTTTTCTCCCATCCCAATTTCGTATTATCCAATTCTTCCCTCCCCTGTCTCGAACGTCGCTAGGCCATGCCTCCCACTGGTCGGCTGCAATGTGGACGAAGCCTTGCATCACGTGTCCCCCCTCCGGTACACGAGGAGGCAGCCGTCGCATCTTTTCACCTGTACAGCGCGATCGCTCAGTGGCGAGGAGTAACGCGTGGGAGGCTCACGCTGCCCCCGATACTTCCTGATTCTGCTGTAGAGGCGCACCAACCGACCTGTAGGAGTCGCTGTCCACAACATCCGATCCCCACCCACCGGCTTTCCCACCCTCTACCACTGCCAATTGTATTAGTATGAACGACCAGCCAAGCCGGAAGCAACGCCGAGAGCTGGGCTCGAACCCAGCATCTCCTGCGTTAGTGGCGAGCGCCTTGCCCACTGCACCACTTAGCCGCCCTTCTGGAGACACTTTTCCAAGAAAGAGCATGGGTCTCGTCCTTTAGCTCCCTCGGGCAGATTTACCAGTCTTAAATTGTTCCAAATCCAGGATTTCCTCCTCCTGGGCTTTGTTTTTTGTCTCCAGTGTGGTTATTTTAGCTTGCATGCTAACTGCTAGGTCCTCTGTGTTTGATATTCTTGTCTCCGCTTGTTCCACTTGTTCTTTGCATTACCTTTTCAAGTTCGTAAATCCGACGAACAAATTTACAATACATAGCCGTTCGAGAATGCAAAAGAAGTTCGTAAATCGAGTTACGAAGGAATGTCTTGGTAACTTTCTCGTATGTCCGTTCGAGAATGAGGACCAATGTGTCTATGACAACACTTCTCTGTATGAATTCTGAAATTGGCCATAGTTCCCCTTGAAATGCCATGAAAAGAATACGACAACCCTGGGCTGTGTATGGTAGACATGTAGATGAGCTGCACAGTTAGGCTTGGTGATGGAACACACACAGGTCATCTGAAACATTTAGCAAGCCGAGAGAGAGAGAAAGAGAGAGAGAGACTGGAGATGAGGGTGTGGGGGGGGGGGGACACTGACCTTGATACTACACAGGTGCATCAGCATAATGACGGGTCAACTCAAAGTACACCAAAACCTGGGGGTGGGGAGGAAAAGGGCATAAGCAAGGAGGCAGCGAGTGTCTTGTGAGCATCAAGTGGATAATCAGTCCCTCCAGGATTTCGCTTTTGAGTACCGCTCTGCTGAGTTTTTTTTGTGAATGTTGATTTTGTAGCGTAGCTTTTACTGTTGTTTTTTTCCTGGAAAATTCCATATAAAAAAGGGGCTGTCAATATCAACACATAAATAGATAAAGATAAATTTAAACACCTTAAAAATTAAACATGTTACTCCTTTTTACCCAAATCACCTCCCATAGTTACTTTGATTTGCTCCCGATGGCTGCTGTGTTTGTTTACATTCCTGAATCACATGCACCACCGGGACAATAGTGCCGTGACCTGACATACCCTGAATATCTTGTTTCATAATACAACGTCTTTTGGATTAAACCCAAGTTGTATGCAGTGATGCACACAAGTAATGTTAATGTTACACAGGTTGAGCTGCGCTTGCTAATGTTAGATACTGTAGCAGTGTTGATAAGATGGAGGTGTTGGCCAATAAAGATGTTGTTTCATCATGTACATCATGTTGTTTCAACCTATGTGGATCACCATTCAAAAAACAAAGTGGATCACCATTCAATATTATTGAAGACTCCCGTAACCAGTAAGTAGTCCTACTTTTCCTAATAATCTTGGGACCACAGCATTTGCTACATTATGTGCGTATATATATAATGGGTATACACATATATACAGCTCTTTATATGTCTTGGATTAATGTGGAGAAGTCGCAGGAATCTTGCTAAATTGATTTAAAAAATATTGCCGAGTTTGATTGAATTTGCGTTAGTTCTTGCGATCGCAAAATCGCCATTTTCCTGGAGGGACTGGATAATGGTTTATGTGTGTGTGTGTGTGTGTGTGCGTGTGCATGTGTGTGTGTGTATAAGTGTGTGCATGTGTCAGTGTCATCAAAAAGAGAGCAGCAGCAGTGTTTCATACTTCATCTTTGACAGATGAAGATATGAATCATAAAGACACAGACAGACAACATTAGGGATACACCAATTAGCATGTTATCACTGCCCATACAGATTCTGACGTACTAATGTTTTGCGAACCCAATAGTCTTAGCCCGTTAGTTCGGGGGTCTGTAGAGATATGGTCATTTTTCTTCACCAGATAAATCATGATTCATTCTATGAGTAAAATAGGCAGAAAATCAAGATTATTATTATGAATTCTTTACATGTTTTACAAGGTTTTACTATTTAGAAAATTATCCAAATACGATACCCTATTTTAATCAGCTATCTGTGTCGTCATAACAAATACCTATATCAGTGCATCCCTTTAAGACACAAGTGAACAGACAAAGAAAGATAAAGACATGTTAACCAAACTGGAACATAATAACACACAAGAGACAAAGAAACAGAGACATTTGCTGTAATAGACAACGTGAGACGTAGCAGGGGAAATACAGACAGAACGTCGTAGCCGAAGCGTCAAAGGGACATTCTTGGAACATGTGGCACATATACAGCAGTAGCTAAATGAAAACAGTACAAACAAACGCTTTTCATGTGCGTCACCCGGTGACCTCATGGCTGGGGGTGGGGGTGGGGGTTTCGGTGGGGGTGGGGGTGGGGGTGGAGGGGTCAAAAACAAACCTGTGAAAAGAAAATTGTGCAGTGGATGGAGGAGCCCTTTTTCCCCTCTATGCACTCAGTAAATTCAATTGTATTGAATTCCACCAGTTGCTTTGACCAGGAGGGCCGACTCCCCATTGCTGAAACACACAAGCGTGAGTGTCGTAGCCGGTCCAGCTTTAACTAGTCTCACCTAGTCTTGTTTTCCTGTCTGTCTCTCCCTCTCACTCTCTCTTGTCTCACTGTCCCATTTATTAGCTGCGACCAGCTCAGCTCTACAGCTCACTTTGTTGGTTGGTTCGTCCACACACTTTAGCGGCCACCGTTTTGGCCTAGGAGGCTGACATTTTACATGGACGTCAAGTTTGTCTGTGTCTGTGTGAAGATGTGTGTGTTCATGCCAATTGGCAAAGAGAGGGCGTGGCCTATAACAAAAAGGCGCAGAACTGCTAGACGGATTTACGTCATGTGGAAAAACGTTGTGGAAAGCTGTCATAACTCGTTAAGTGTTTGTCCTACAAATTCACTGCAAACAACTGCCTCTTTGAACTGCTGCAGTCAGGCAAGCGCTACCGGAGTCTCATGGCCAGTACAGAGAGACTCAGAAGGAGCTTCTATCCCCAGGCCATCAGGATGCTCAACGACTCTATGTAACAACCCATCATCTACACTCATTGCACACACATCCACATGCACACACTCACTTTTAAACAAACACTCACCTTATTAACACTCACTTTAGACACTCTATTTATTAAAGAGATTTGCACTACATTCATACCACATTTGCATTTGCACCTTACCTTAAAGATTTGTACCTCATTGTCTGCATTTGTACCTCACTGTTTACTCATTTTTACTCACTGTACTTAGATTGTATATTGTATATTCCTCTTTTACTTACTTTTTTACTTACTTTATTTACTGTATGAAGCACACTCTCAGGGGCTCATATAGAACCAAGCATGTCACCGTAAAGTGAAGACAACTAATAAACAAACTTGAAAAACTTGAACTTGAAATGTGTGGGCGAGGCATCGCTAGAGTGAGCGGAGAGTTCCGCCATAACGATGCTCTCACAGTTCTCTTAAGATCAATACTACTTTGACAGCACCCGCACAATGAGTATCATAAATGACTTGTTCATCCACTGTCTCAGCCTTGATCGGTAATTTAGGCTGCTAGAGAGGAGTGTTCTGAAGGGCTTGGGCTTTTGGCTTTGATTTGTGGACCTAGATACACCATGAAATTCTGATAAATTGGCAATCTGGAAGACACAGAGACACCAGATCCAGGGACGGGGCTCAACGGACACATAGACAGAGCATACAGTACCTACTATACGCGGACCGGCAACCTGGAGGAGTATGAATTCAGGGCATTATTATCGGTGCACTGTGCACACTTGAGGAGGAACGCCCGTTGTTTCTTATTTTCTTTTATTTAGTTTGTCGTGTTTTGTTTTGATTTAGTTTTGTCTTGTTGAGAAGACGTTTGATGTTTTCAAATAAAAAAAGCTCTCTCTCGCTTTCTCTCTCTCTTTCTCTCTCTCTCTCTCTCTCTCTCTCTTTCTCTCTCTCCCTCTCTCGCTCTCTCTTGTTCTAAACTGAATTATATGGCGTATAGTATGAGCTCTTTGGCCCGTTGGACCAGTGTTATTGGTGCTAAGTGGGAGCTAAGCACCGTTCTGCTCGATGCCGGAAGAACTCCGGCTCTGCCATCAGCATTGATCCATCTGACACTGAGAACACTAGGAAAGAGAAAAAGGGGGGGGGAGGAAGAGAGAGAGAGAGAGAGCATTGGAAGGAGAGAGAGATGAGAGAGAGAGAGGGAGACCAAAAAATAGGCAGTCAAAGTAAAATAGGCTACAGACAGAGAGAGAGAGAGAACAAACTGCGAGACAGATGGAGAGTTAGAAAAGGGTGAAGAGAGAGAGACAGAGAGAGAGAGAGAGAGAGAGAGAGAGAGAGAGCGAGAAAGAGAGAGAGAGAGAGAGAGAGAGAGAGAGAGAGAGAGAGAGAGAGAGAGAGAGAGAGAGAGAGAGAGAGAAATATACAACAGATTATAGCAGACATTTGCCAGCTATCTTTTATAGGGGAACCCCCGCCTCCCCCTATAAAAAAGCAGGGTCACTGGTGCTGTGATGCTAGTGTATTAATGTGAGTGCTAAGTCATGGTGGAGCGATCCATCACTTCTTATGCTCAGTCTGGTCCTCACAAGTATCGATAGATACAAACACAGACACACACATACACACATACACACACACAAACACACACATTACATCAAACATCATGTACTTTGGCCCACTACCATTTAATTATAGTATGCAAACATGCATGTTTAAACGACCAAATGACACACAGACACACAAACTCCACTTTTCAGAGTCGCTAAATCCCTATGGGCCTAATTAGTCATATTTAGCAGAATGTTAGCTTGGTACAACACAACACAACACAACACACACACACACACACACACACACACACACACACACACACACACACACACACACACACACACACACACACACACACACACACACACACACACACACACTCACACACACACACACACACACACACACACACACACACACACACACACAGAGAGTGTCTCCACTCAGACAAATCTCCGGTGAAATAACCCCAGTTGTCCTCTCTACCAGCCCTGACACTAGCATAATTAACCCGTATCATTTTGTTCACATCGACAGCGCCATTATTAATTCAGTGCACATTCAGAGCAAGGCAATGCGGGAGCTGCTGGCTGAGCACGGCTGGAGATAAGATGATGATATAGCAGCTACGGTAGCTCACACTAATAATCATTCGCATTGAGGCTATCGCTGTCAAATCCACTCCTGTTAGCTTACAGACGAGCAAAAGATCAAACAGCAAATAGCGGCTGGCTAATGTACATAAGACAGCTTACAGAGCAGTCAAGATCAGGATTAATTTTGCAACCATAAAGGACCACTTAGTGATAAGGAAATAAAGGTTATATAAGTGCATCGTATTTTGGATGTCCTGTTGTGTTGTGTTGTGGCTTAAGACAGCCATTCCTCCGGTAAGTCAAACGTTTTTATCCAAACCACATTTAAATTTGAGATCTGAGATATGACAGAGAAAAGTGATATTGTGAGCGAAGCCATATCTTGCTCTGATAAGTCAGTACAGCTTTACGACCACGACCAGCACAATTCAACCGTAACAAAGAAGAGGTCAATAGTGGAATGGCAGGATTCAATCAGTCGGTAATAATAGTGATCATAGTATATGTGGTACATAACTAGGGATGTCCGATATTATCGGCCGACCGATATTATCGGCCGATATCGGCAGTAAAATGTGATATCGGAAAATATCGGTATCGGAAAAAAAAGAAAAAAAAAAGAAATATAACAATTTTTTTATTTTTTTTTATTTTTACATTTATTTAACCTTTATTTACCCAGGCAAGCAAGTAAGAACCAATTCTTATTTTATTTATTGTCAAAAGTATGCATGTTGGTTTAATTCAACAACAAGAGATATGTAATGTTAATTTTTACTTTTTTAATTATCATATTTTGCACAGATAATGCTTACATTTAGAAAGCCTTTTGAATGCATCCAGTGAAATTATTAGTTACCTGAAATTATTCCGTTTTTTGGGGGGGAAACCCTGCATATATCGGTATCGGTTGATATCGGTATCGGTATCGGTATCGAAATTAAGAGTTGGACAATATCGGAATATCGGTATCGGTAAAAAAGCCAATATCGAGCATCCCTATACATAACGTAGTAACACACTGCGCCAGAGTCCGTGCAGTCTGTGTTTAGTATCGTATTAAGAGTCAGACAGTCCTAACAGTTCTCAAGTTCTCCAGCCGTTAGTTCTCTAACTATTAGCAGCAGTCTATGGCCACGGTTGTGGAGCCTGATGCCTACTGGCACAAAGGACTGACTGGTGTGTCAGGGAGGGGGATAGGTCTGTGGCTGAATGTGCTCCTCATCTTGTCTAGCTCCTCACAGACGGGCTGGGAAACATAGAACTATAGCCCACAGAGGAAGGAAATGCAGACGGGCCACCCTGTAAACGTTCCCAGCGTATAGCCTACTTTTCAAGATTGTAATTAGTTTTAATGTGGTGTTCTAAACTCTGAAACACAGAGAGAGGATGAGTTGTTCCCTCATGTCTTTACATGGCCCACCCTTACATGGCACGCCTCGCTCTGCGCTGCTCTGTGAGGAGTAGTGTTGGAGGGATGCATCTTGCCGCGCTGACCTGGATGACAGTGGAACAGAGGATGGCATGTAGCCTGGTAACTTTTTTGTTTAATATCTGTAATACTGGGAAACCGGAGGGTTTGCACTCACAACTGTACCCAACTAATATGAGACATGGATATACCACAAGGCAAGCATTAGATTCATGCTTTACTTTACCTCTACCAAAAACAAATGCTCTGAAAAAGACGGTAATGTATAGAGCAGTTGCTTATTGGAATAAAATACCCAGAAATATAACTATGGTAAGGAACAAATTTATGTTTAAAAAAAAGTTAAAAATTGCGCTCATGAATAATTTGTTACATTTTGGTCATTGACTTATTTTGGAAATTAGTATGGAAATATAAAGGTGATCTGTAACTTGAGAAAAGTTATGCTAAATATAAATGATTTTGAACTGTTTTGTTCTTATGGACTGACTATGTAATTTGTATTTTATGGTTGGAGAATTGTGATATCTAACTTATGAATATTGAGTGAGCTTTTATTCACTGTTTTGTTCGTTGTGATGTTTTCTTGTGAGTACTTCAATGTGTGTGGTTTTATATTTTATTTTAACTTTTTTTGTGTGTGTTTGTATTTTTAATGTTTGGACCCCAGGAAGAGTAGTCTCACTTTGGTGTGTAGACTAATGGGGATCCACAATAAAACAACAACCCTTGCTGAGCAGTCACTTCTGCTTAACATCACATATAAAGGCATAACTGGTAGCACTTTGAAAGGTCAACACATGAGCGCCCTCTGTGGCCATTTGGAGCGGTGTGTGGTGCCAAGGGTTGGGTGCCACTGCTCTTGCCATAGAAAAACAATAACTCAGCCAGCGCAGAGCTATTTTACCTCTCTCCATAGAAAAACAATTGGCCAACCAGCACAGAGCTATTTTACCTCTATCCATAGAAAAACAATGGCTCAGCCAGCGCAGAGCTATATTTTTGCCAGCACTCCCACTAACACCATGGCTCTTTAAAGGAACACACCAACATGTCTGGAAATACACGTATTCACTGCTCGATTATTGCAACAGCATCCTGTATGGCTCATCAAACAACATCCTCAATAAGCTCCAATAAGACCAAAACTCCCGCCCGCATGTTCACCTCCACCCGCCGCTCCCGATCAAATACAGAATACACTTCAAAAGACTTATTATCACCTTCAAAACCCTCAACAACCTGCCCATCCTCCCCTACCTCTCTGACCTCCTCCACCAACTACCTACCTACCTACCGTTCACCACAGGTCTGCTGATGCCAACCTCTTACTTCCCATCAGGACCAAGCTCCGGCACTGGGGCGACAAGAAGGCCTTTGCTGCAGCTGCCCCCTCCCTCTGGAATGCCCTCCCCAGCCACATCCACAATGCCAACACCCTACCGTCCTTTAAAAAAGCCTCAAAACCCACCTTTTCACTCTTGCTTTTGACCCAATAGTTGTTTTGTTTATTTTATATATAAATAAAAAAAAACATTATTTTGTATTCTTTCCACTTTTAATGGAGCTGTAGACTAGCTGCTCACCATGCCACAGGGTTTCAGCACCACTCTCCACTGGACAGCTCCCTCCAGTCATGGTGCTGTTGCTGCAGCAGTCATCTGGCTGTGCTGCACCATGTGATAATAAGGCAGGGAATGACATGCAGCTCGTCACACATTTCCTTAATGTTAATGCACCAAAACATTTATAAATAAAGATTGCTCATGAGTCCCAAATCTGAAGTCTCAAATCAGTCTCAAGTCTTTTGAGGACAAGTCTCATGTCAAGTCTCAAGTCACGCATGTGTGCGACTTAAGTGTGACTCAAGTCCAAGTCTCAGATTCTTGTCCCCATATCTGTCCTTCACACACAGCCTGTAAAGTTGTAACTAGGTGCTTTTTGACCATTGACCCAAAATATTTGTTAAAAATGTAAATATTCAACTGGGAAATGAGTATACTATGGGCTCTTTAAATATTTGTTAGTAGCAGCTCTAGTCCAATACCTTGCTCACAGGCACTTAAACAATAGTTTGTGGGGCGAGGGGGGGGGGGGGGGGGGTTGTGCAGTCAGGAGATTCAACCTTGCAGTGACCATTAGGCTACCACTGCCCTTTCTATCATTCCACTGAGGCAGATCTCCAGACTCCGCGGCTGAGTGTACAGTAGAGTAGGACATAGGTTAGCTGGAGCCTGTTAGTTCCTCTTCAGTAGTATTATGTGTCCCATTTATCCCCGCTGGGCAGTGGAGCAAAAACATTGGTTCCTTCCCGTCCTCAATATAGAGCTCTGCGGGGGAGACGGAGCGTGGCTTTTAAACTGATTTCTATATGGGTCACTTTTCTTCAAAGGGGGCTGTTAGCTCGGCGTCTTGCCTCGAGCGCGTCGTGTCTCGGCGCACAGTCCTGTCTGTCTGAAACAGCCTGCAGTGGAGAATTGAAACACACTTGTTTCATCATCTCGGTATCCTTTTCAGAAAGAACGTTACCAGTTTTGTTCTCCAAACAAACTATCCTATCCACGCATTGCTCTTTGAGTCAAGAGGGACCATCTGTATTCAAATTGTAATCCCACTCTTTTAAAATAGAGCCCCCCATGCAACGGTTCCAGCTGGCACACCGCAGTGCAGCGTCATTCCCACGGGCGCACAAAGACGTTTTCCCATAGACGGCCCGTAGAAAAGACACAGCTCTTAAATAATTAAGAAGATAACTTCAGAGCGGCTAGGTGGTGTAGTGGGCAAGGCACTCGCCACCAACGCAGGAGACGCTGGGTTCGAGCCCAGCTCTCGGCGTTGCTACCAGCTTGGCTGGTCGTTCATACTAACACAATTGGCAGTGTTAGGGGTGGAAAAGCTGGTGGGTGGGTCCTGGTTGTTGTAAAACAGCGACTCCTACCGTTGTGAAGGATCAGATTAAACCGAATATGTATATTTATTTATATATATATATTTAATTGTATTTGTATATCGTTTGATATCCCCTGTATATTCCTTGTACAATATGCATTGAATATCCCCGTTTCTACTAAACAGCCCATAATAGTTTCATTCTACCATTGGACGAGAACCTGGCGCCAGGTTGCCATACCCCTAGGTCCAGGTTCAATCGTGCCGCCTAACATGTCGAGGCAACCCCCGGTTCCGCGCAGTAATATGTCGGGCGAAATACGAATGGTACTATTTGTTCATAGCGCATATATATATGGCGCCAGTAAAGTAGAACTTTCTTTTAGTCCAGTTCTTTACCCTCCAACAGAGTGACAGACGCAAAAGCCTCCCCACGACGCACGTGCGGTGTAGTAAGGCCTACTTGGCCCAGAATAGGCATTGAGATATCGTGTAGATTAATAGTTGAATGGTCATAGTTTGGCACCATACCGTCGAGTTGGACGTATTCTATTAAGCTAATAGTAGTCTATTTATGTATGGTGCATCGTTCGGTTAGAGTTCTACAGTTATCAGTACCCCCATCGTTCCTGACGTTATCTGGACGCTTAACCAGGCTGGTCAGACCCCTAGTGGTGATTGCATCCGAGGAGCTCCGGGCCAAGAGCGACTGGACCTGTATATTGGATTACTCTACCCGGACGACGGCGAGCCTTCCGCGGCTTGGATTATGCTTTGTGTGCTTTGATTATTCCATGGATAAAGGCCAACACTGCTGAGTGTTGGAATTAACCCCCGGAGAGGACTCCAGGTGAGACGGCGCTCTACACGTGAGGTTGCCTCACGTCTCTCCGTTGTGGACCGGCAGATACCGTTCCACAGAGGGTCCAACTGTATTCGTCTGCGGCCCGAGGTTCTGTGGGCACCGTGTCCAAGACTTTGGATTCTCCCAAGACACCGTCGGCCAGATGGGATACCGCCAGCGGCTTCTCTAACCCCCCCCTCCTACTGTCTTACAACCAGCGGGACCCTCCCCCCCCCCTTAGTGTATCCAGCTATAATCATCTAAGTACCATCGCTATCGTTTTCCTAAATATTCCAGGTTGTATACTTACTCCCTGCGCAACCAGAGATTGGACATTCAATGTTGATTTACCTACGAATACTCATTTGCCATAAAAGTGCATATTCCATATTTCAAATCATAAATGTAATTAAGTGATCGTTGTATACACCCTTTGCTGTATTAAACCTTCGATTTGGTACATTTGTGTTGGTTCGTTTCATCAGGTGGGAAAGTGTTCATCATACTTATATCTTGTACTGGGTGGCCAGAAGTTAAAGTACATGAGGTAGTGGTATTAAATATCATATCTAACAATACAGTCAGGGAATTGTACCCCTCAGTTACAATTGGTCCTTCGAGCCGGAGGGTAACTAGTGTAATATTAATATAGTGTTATTAATATCGAAATGGCCTATGATGAACACTCCACGAAACGATCCTCCTAACCTAGAACGCCCGCGGCGCAGACGACAGACACCTCAGTACTTAGAGGCTTACACTGTCAGTCAACTACCTAGCCTTCGACAAACGGTAAACGCGGTAAAAGTAGAAAGTAAAATTATGTCTGACCTTAACGAGCAGGTTTCCCCGACCACAGAGGCCCTAGTAGGTCCTAATGTAACTGACCAAGCTCACGGTGGGGACCAGGAGGGAATTGACATGCCTTTACCCCCCGCCACTACTCAAGAAGTAGTCCCCGACCAGCCCCGGGAGGAAGACAACCCTACAGAGAGAGAACTCTGCACGGAAGAAGAGGAGGAGAGCGCCGAGGAACTAAAGCTCCAGGACTCCCCAACGAGTACCCCCAGGAGCGGCTCACGCAGGAGCAGCTCACCTCCACAACCGCCTTCCCCCAGAGAAGCGGCGAGGATGCTACAACAGGCGTTCCTCGTCCGCCTGGCGGCCTCTACCGAACACGATCGACTTCGGGGCGAACGCGACCGTCTCCAAGCACAGGCGCTTAGCGAGCACGAACATTTTACTATTGAAAGAGAACGCCTCCAAGCGCAGCGACGGAGCGAAGAAGAGCGCATACGCCGGGAGATGAGACGCCGGGAGATGAGACGCCTTCAGACGGAAATTAATATGGTAAGAGACCGGGCCGCAGCAGAGCGCGCCGCCGCCGCAGCAGAGCGCGCCGCCGCCGGAGCCCAGCGCGTCGCTGACTATGCCCAAAGAGAAGCAGAGCACGCCGCCGCCGAAGCCCAGCGCGCCACTGACTATGCCCAAAGAGAAGCAGAGCGCGAACTCGCTCTCATCCAGCGCGAAGCCGAGCGCGACAGAATACAAGCCGAGCACGACAGACTACAGGCAGAGCGCGACAAGCTACAAGCGCAGCTAATGAAGCGGCTGATGATCCCCAGGGCAACACCCTCTCCCTCCACCAGGGGTTCAAGGAACTCGTCGAGACAACAGTCGAGAGCAGCGCCTCCTAAACGAGCAAGCGACCCTGAACTTGACCAACAGACAAAGCCTATACCCCCCGCAGACCCCCTTCCCAGACCGGTCCAAGCGAGACCCAGCTACAAGGAAGGAGCGGCATACACTGCGGAGAAGCAAGATAAACCACTACAGGATCTGGAAGATCTGATAGAGGAAGAAGAGGGAGAAGAGGAGAACCAAGCCCGACGACAGCACAGTACTCCACCGGACCAGGAGGTCCCATACAGTCCAGGCTATAACCCCGCGGCGCTGCGCTACAGACCCCCGACTCTATTCACGGGTGAGCACGACGCACGACCAGCCCCGAGGAATAGCACCTGGACCAGCTGGCTATGGTGCCCTGCCGGTACCAGCCCACAGAGAGACGCAGAGGACCCAACAGCAGATGAAGAGGTCCAACACAGTGTGAAGAACAGTTTCTACGTGGACAACTGTTTACAAAGCGTCTCGACTCAAGAAGAAGCCGAGGCTCTCCTAATCAAGTTACGCGCCTCCCTAATCAAAGGCGGCTTTGATCTCAGGCAGTGGGCCAGCAGCGACCTGCACGTATTGCGCAGCCTCTCCTCCGCGGACAAGGCTGCCAGCAGCGAGACCTGGATGGCGACAATCCCAGGAGAAGCCCAAGAAATGACACTAGGATTAGTCTGGCGCTTCAAAACAGACTCGCTCCACTATAGACACAAACCCTTGGCTCCAGAGCAAGGAAGGTCGGCGGCGATACCGACCACCAGACGGAGTGTGTACAGAACACTCGCCAGACAATATGACCCGTTGGGATGTATTCTACCTTACACCACCAGGGCAAAGATGATTGTACGAGCACTATGGGACAAGGACCAGGGCTGGGACGACCCAATACCCGCACACCTTGCCTCAACATGGAGAGAGTGGGAGACGGAACTCCGCTCACTCCCAGGTGTCAATATACGCCGCAGCTACTTCCCATCCACAGTGAGGCCAGAGACATGCGAGATTGAGCTACATGTCTTCAGCGACGCCTCCGAAGTAGCCTACGGATCGGTTGCCTATTTGCGTGCCCAAGAGATGGGAGGAAAGATACACACTGCTTTCATACTGGCCCGCTCAAGAATAGCCCCACGTAAGCAACAATCTATCCCACGTCTAGAGCTCTGCGCAGCCCTCGCAGGAGCGCATCTAGCCACGTTAATCCAACGTGAACTCACCATTCCGGTGCATAGAACAATCTTGTGGTCAGATTCCACGACAGTACTCACATGGATTAAGTCTGATTCATGCAGATACAAAGTCTTCGTGGGAGTCAGAGTCACAGAGATTCAAGAATTAACAGAAGAAGCAAGCTGGAGGTATGTGGACACCAAACACAACCCAGCTGACGTCATCACCCGGGGAATGTCTCTGGATGACCTAACCCGTCGCAACATCTACAGTGACGGACAAGCATTCCTCAAGCTCCCGGAAGGAGATTGGCCTACGCCCACCCCGAGGGAAGCAAGTAACGAGGAGGCTGAGAACAAGAAGCCTATGTTCTGTGGACTGAGCACTGTCGCCTCCACAGACCCCAACATAGATGACTGCATTACCCTAGAGAGTGCGCAACAAAGAACATTCCTGCGGCACCACCCAGAGATTCAGTCCACCACTGACATGTCAGCAGCTGACTACGAAGAAGCAGAACTTCTTCTACTACAACGAGCCCAGAGAGACTCGTTCCCCGATGAGCTAGACTGTCTACAGGGAGGAAACCCCGTCCCATCAGACAGCAGACTGATTCACCTGGCACCAGAGAGTGACGCACATAATCTCATCAGAGTGGGTGGTCGCCTGCGGAGAGCCCCCGATCTACCAGATGACATTAAGCACCTGATCGTCTTGAACAGCCGACACAAGGTCACAGAGCTGATCATAAAGAAATACGACGAGGATGTACACCACGCAGGAGCAGAGAGAGTCTTCGCGGAGATCAGACGTCGTTATTGGATATTGCAAGGGAGAGAAGCAGTACGGCGCTTCCAGCGAACCTGTCTAGACTGCCGTAAGTGGCGCGCGCAGCCCAGCATACCACGGATGGCTGACTTACCCCCCTGTCGCCTCCGAATCGGCGACAAGCCATTCCACTCCACAGGCATGGACTGCTTTGGCCCGTTGTATATAAAGAGAGGAAGAGGCACCGAGAAGCGGTGGGGTATTGTATTCAAATGCATGACCACCAGAGCGATACATATCGAGCTCCTTCCGACCATGAGCACAGACTCATTCCTTATGGCCTTCCGGAGATTCACATCACGGAAAGGAAAACCGTCTACATTGTTGTCTGATCACGGGACCAACTTCAAAGGCGGAGAAAGAGAGCTGAGAGAGAGCTTCCAAGCTATGGGCCCAGAACTTAAGACCCACCTCGCTCCAGCCCAGATTGACTTCCAGTTTAATCCCCCGAACGCACCCCACTTCGGTGGAACCTGGGAACGAGAAGTACGTTCTATAAAGACAGCCCTGTACGCCGTACTCGGAGCCCAGACTGTGGCAGAGGAAGTCCTAATGACAGTCCTCACGGAGATCGAGGGAGTATTGAACTCAAAGCCCCTCGGTTACGTCTCCAGTGATGTAGCAGATGTCGACCCAGTCACCCCCAACACACTCCTAATGGGGCGGCTGGACCCCGCGCTACCCCAGACAATGTACAGGCCTGAAGAAGCGAACGGCCGAAGAATGTGGAGGTACAGCCAAGTACTAGCTGACAAGTTTTGGAGCAGCTTCCTACTTCACTACCTACCGTCTCTACAGACCCGCCAGAAGTGGGTAAAAGAGAGAGACAATTTGACAGAAGGAACAGTCGTCATGATTATTGACCAGTCGCTACCCAGAGCTATGTGGCCGGCTGGCCGCGTAAGCAAAGTGATCACCGGTGCCGATGGCAAGGTCCGAGCAGCTGAAGTACTCGTCCAAGGGCGCACTTACACACGTCCCGTGGCGAGGCTCATAGAACTGCCCCGACTCCCAGATACTATCGATGATGACCATGACCCTATGACTTTGTGAGTTGACTGACCCTTACAGCGGACCTTGAGTGGTAGACAGTGCGGTTAATCTGTCTCTGCTTAGCTAATTAGGTGGGACTAATTAGGGGGCAGCTGTTGTGAAGGATCAGATTAAACCGAATATGTATATTTATTTATATATATATATTTAATTGTATTTGTATATCGTTTGATATCCCCTGTATATTCCTTGTACAATATGCATTGAATATCCCCGTTTCTACTAAACAGCCCATAATAGTTTCATTCTACCATTGGACGAGAACCTGGCGCCAGGTTGCCATACCCCTAGGTCCAGGTTCAATCGTGCCGCCTAACATGTCGAGGCAACCCCCGGTTCCGCGCAGTAATATGTCGGGCGAAATACGAATGGTACTATTTGTTCATAGCGCATATATATATGGCGCCAGTAAAGTAGAACTTTCTTTTAGTCCAGTTCTTTACCCTCCAACAGAGTGACAGACGCAAAAGCCTCCCCACGACGCACGTGCGGTGTAGTAAGGCCTACTTGGCCCAGAATAGGCATTGAGATATCGTGTAGATTAATAGTTGAATGGTCATAGTTTGGCACCATACCGTCGAGTTGGACGTATTCTATTAAGCTAATAGTAGTCTATTTATGTATGGTGCATCGTTCGGTTAGAGTTCTACAGTTATCAGTACCCCCATCGTTCCTGACGTTATCTGGACGCTTAACCAGGCTGGTCAGACCCCTAGTGGTGATTGCATCCGAGGAGCTCCGGGCCAAGAGCGACTGGACCTGTATATTGGATTACTCTACCCGGACGACGGCGAGCCTTCCGCGGCTTGGATTATGCTTTGTGTGCTTTGATTATTCCATGGATAAAGGCCAACACTGCTGAGTGTTGGAATTACCCCCCGGAGAGGACTCCAGGTGAGACGGCGCTCTACACGTGAGGTCGCCTCACGTCTCTCCGTTGTGGACCGGCAGATACCGTTCCACAGAGGGTCCAGCTGTATTCGTCTGCGGCCCGAGGTTCTGTGGGCACCGTGTCCAAGACTTTGGATTCTCCCAAGACACCGTCGGCCAGATGGGATACCGCCAGCGGCTTCTCTAACCCCCCCCTCCTACTGTCTTACAACCAGCGGGACCCCCCCCCCCCCCTTAGTGTATCCAGCTATAATCATCTAAGTACCATCGCTATCGTTTTCCTAAATATTCCTGGTTGTATACTTACTCCCTGCGCAACCAGAGATTGGACATTCAATGTTGATTTACCTACGAATACTCATTTGCCATAAAAGTGCATATTCCATATTTCAAATCATAAATGTAATTAAGTGATCGTTGTATACACCCTTTGCTGTATTAAACCTTCGATTTGGTACATTTGTGTTGGTTCGTTTCATCAGGTGGGAAAGTGTTCATCATACTTATATCTTGTACTGGGTGGCCAGAAGTTAAAGTACATGAGGTAGTGGTATTAAATATCATATCTAACAATACAGTCAGGGAATTGTACCCCTCAGTTACACCTACAGTTCGGTCGGGGCGCCTGCTCAGCGAGGAAAGGATCTAAGGGGGGTAGTGTGATCCTTCCACACGTTACACCCTCTCAGTGAGAGTCCGCGCTGCCAGGTGAAAAGAAGCGGTTGATTGGCTACACATGTGTCGGAGGAAGCATGTGATAGCCTCCACTCTCCCAGACCGACGGTAGGGGGTAGGTGCGCAGAGACCAGGAAGGGGATTGGGAATTGGCATAATGACTAACATTGGGATGGGAGAAAAACGGAGGAAAAAGGAGGAGGAAAAAGATTTACATTTTTTTTTTTTTAAAGAAGATAACTTCAACATGGAGTATGTCCTCTAATAACTTATTTAGAAAAGTCCACCCAGAGCTGTAACAAGTACAAACAGCATCTATCTATCAGCTGTGAGACACTTACTGCGCATGTGAGTTGGTCCAGAGGACTGCGATGGTCCGGGCTATCAGCGTATGCACTGGGTGAGCAACTTACGTTGAAATGATACCCCCGTAGTTGGACAGCAGTTAGCTGCTAACCTTGAAGGAACACACAAACATTTTGGGAAATTAGCTTATCGTCTTCTCCAGAGAGAGACAAGAAGATAGATACCAGTTTCCTCTCTGTGCGTTCAGTAGAAAGCTATCAGGCTGCAAATTAGCCTAGCTTAGCACAATGAATGGAAGCGGACAGTGCAGGTTAGCCTAGGCATTGTCCAACTAACACCTCTCCGGAAGGCTAACCGGCACTGTCCACTTCCATTCGTTGTGCTAAGCTAGGCTAACGTGCAGCCTGATAGCTTTCTACTGAACGCACAGAGAGGAAACTGGTATCTATCTTCTTGTCTCTCTCTGGAGAAGACGGCAAGCTAATTTCCCCAAATGTTGGCGTGTTCCTTTAACGTAATGTAATCGGTCCCCAGAGGAACACTTGAAGTAACACAAGTTCTGCCTGCTTCCGTCTTCATGTTATGAAAAAGATTGGGTGTACAGAGCCAGTAAACAGTCCTTGCAGGCTACGCTGCATGGTAGAATTAGTCTAGCGTACAGCGACCAGACGTCCCGGTTTATCCAGGATTGTCCCGGTTTCAAGCTTTGTGTCGCGAATCCCGTTAAATATCTGTAAAGCGCTAATGTCCCAGTGTTCAACATTCACTGTCCCAGTTTTAACCAATAGAAAGACATCAACAATGTACCACGCTTCTGAATTCAACACTCATTTGTCTGCATGTGTGTCAATCAATGTCGAGCAGGCTGCTGCTATGGCCTTGGTTCATGCACTCGCATCTCTTTCTGACAGTCAAACATTTTCTATCCGTTCATTGACGGATCAATTTAGCCACAACCTATGTATTTAACGTGGTCATTATGTACTGTACTCTACTTTTTCTGAAGAGAACATGTTGTCATCTGACATCAAATGAAAGCTATAACATCTCTTCCAGCGGGGTAATAGGTTAACCCAGTTTTACTGAGTGAATCGACAAAAACAAGCTGGCTACTTAGTTTGTATCTAGCCTACTGTAAACACATTCTCACATTACCAAGTGAATGTCGAGCCCTCCATTGGTAAGTGTTTCTTGTTTTTACACTGAAAACCCACAACACATGTATTGAGAGGAGACCCCTATTAGCTGTTAGACTGCTGAATGGCATGCTGGGTAGGGCTGGGCAATTAATAAAAAAATTATCGCGATCTCGATTCATAGACCTATGCAAACTTATTTTTAAGTTATGACGATTTTTTTTTATAATTTTTTTTTTTATATAATTTTTTTTTATTATTTTTTTTGTACTTTTTACTTTACTTTTCAAATGATTTTATTGAAAAAAAAAATCGTGAGAGAAACGTGATCTCAATTCTTAGAGAGAAAAATCGTGATTCACATTTTAGCAAGAATCGCCCAGCCCTAATGCTGGGTACAGCTCACTAGCTTGCCAGGTAGCATAACAGCTGGGAGAGGCTCCATCGCTACAGTACATTCAAGAACAGAAAAGAAAGAGACTGGAGGTGTTACACTTTGTTTCACTAAACTCACACATTTCAAGCATCAGTGATGTCACTTTCATAATGAAAGCTTTTGTTCCTGAAAATAACATTACAGCCTAACGATGTACAGCCCCACTCCCAAATATCTAACACTAGCTAGCTGTTAGCAATGACAGCAGCCAGCTATCTTACTTGTTTGATTATCTCATGATGGCTATTAAGTAAAAACTAAATCATGTGTTAACGTGGGGGGATCTTTGAATAGTAATGACTATCGAATAGCAATGTTGTATTGCCCATCCCTGCATCGAGGTGTCTCAGATAGATAGATTATCGATTAATTGCCCAGCCCTAAGGTAGGTAGGTAGGTAGGTAGGTAGGTAGGTAGGTAGGTAGGTAGGTAGGTAGGTAGGTAGGTAGGTAGGTAGGTAGGTAGGTAGTAGGTAGGTAGGTAGGTAGGTAGGTAGGTAGGTAGGTAGGTAGGTAGGTAGGTCGGTCGGTCGGTCGGTCGGTCGGTCGGTCGGTCGGTCGGTCGGTCGGTCGGTCGGTCGGTCGGTCGGTCCCTCGGTCGATAGATAGATAGATAGATAGATAGATAGATAGATAGATAGATAGATAGATAGATAGATAGATAGATAGATAGATAGATAGATAGATAGATAGATAGATTGATTGATTGATTGATTGATTGATTGATTGATTGATTGATTGATTGATTGATTGATTGATTGATTGATTGATTGATTGATTGATTGATTTATATTCTGGCATGTAACTCGACATCTTGCAAATGAGGGCAACCTCAACTTTTTTCAACTTTTTTTAAATTAAATTAAGTAAGGGTAGATTCTGTACAGAGTGTATTAAGCGACCAACGCTTTCCATACAGTCCATACGTGATTTCCTAAATGTTTGTATTATTCATAAATTGTTAATTTATGTAAAAGAAATTGGATGATGAGCAAAGCCATTATTTGACACTTTGCAGCCCCCATTACTGGCTGTTTCTCTGTTTATGCATACTTGGAAATTAATGAAAATATCTTGCTTGGGTTGGTTTTATTGCTTTTAGATTGATAATAATGATGCATGCAGTATGCAGCTGTAAGATGAAACACAAGATGAAACAAATTTAGCAAATATTTATTTATTAACAAAAATATTGGATTGTATCGGTTCCAGCAGATACTCAAGTTTGTGGTATCAATATGTGAAATTTTAAAGTGGCATCAAGCCATCCCAATCTTCTAATGTTGAGAAAATAATGTATTGAATGAACAAAATTGGAATTGGACAATATGAATGAACAACAACATTGGATTGTGATGTGTCTGGTTAGATCACTCACATACAAATCGACAATGAGTTCCATTTACAGTAGAACCACACTATGAGCATTATGCCCACACTTGAGCTTTATGGCTGGCTCACTCAAGTATATTTTCACCCACTTACCAGAAGCCATATTTTGTATGGGAGGCCAAACAATTCAAAAGCCTAACCAAACAAAACACCACCTATCCAGCCAACCAGTGGACAAAGAACGTTACCAGTTTTGTTCTCCAAACAAACTGTCCTATCCACGCATTGCTCTTTGAGTCAAGAGGGACAATCTGGACTTCCGGTTTACGGTCAGATCGGATGGCGGCGTGAATTCTCCCAGCTCAGCGACCACTCCACTTATATATTAATTACGACGTTAATTTCACGACATACATTCACATATTACTTCACAGAGATGGCGAATCAATTATCGAATAAGAAGGGGACATTAAATGAGGTGGATGGTGAATCAGAACTCTGTTCCGTGCTGAGCTTGACGCTAGCATGCTCCTGCTAACCAACAGACTGGACTCGCTCCAGGAGGAGCTAGCTAGCACGACCACGCGGATCACCAACGTTGAAGAAAAGATGGCAGAGGTGGCAATCGTGACTGAAACCAACTCCGCTGAATTGTCGGAGGTCGAGGATAAATTCCGTTATTACGAAAATAAGATCGCGGACCTGGAGGACTGGAACAGGAGGTGTAATATTAGAATTTATGGTTTGCCCGAAGATGCGCCGATCGTATACCTAGAAAAGATGATTCCACAATGGTTTCCGTCCATCAAAATACCGGAGATTGAGTGGGCGCATAGAATTTTTAGAAGTGGCCCCACGGAGAAATCCGGACATCCACGCGCTTTCATCTTTTGCTGCCTGCGGTTCCCTACACGACAGGCTATTCTACGAGAGGCAAGAAAACACCCCCCGAAAATGGGCAACTATACACTCAGATTCGCCGCCGACTTCAGCGACCATACCGCCAGGTGCGGCAGGGCCTTCTCGAAAGCCATGGGGATTGCTCGTGAGAGGGGCATAGAAGCATTCCTAATTTACCCTGCGACTCTGAAAATCAAGGAGGGCCGTGGAGTTGTGTCCTGCAACCACCTATT
Source organism: Notolepis coatsorum (assembly GCF_963971535.1). Classification (NCBI taxonomy): domain Eukaryota; kingdom Metazoa; phylum Chordata; class Actinopteri; order Aulopiformes; family Paralepididae; genus Notolepis; species Notolepis coatsorum. The sequence goes on along the minus strand of NC_140176.1, from coordinate 21,497,451 downwards.
CACATCGGCGTCCGAAGCGGAGCAGTTCCTCAGACGTGACATGGCGACGTCCACCCCGCCCGAGGATGGTGAGCCGCGCCCAGCGGGGCAGACGGCGAGCTCCGGGGAGTAACAGGACTACGGGCCTTGGTTAGCTTAGCGCAAGCTGTGCTGACTATCGGGCTCTTTCAACTAACTATAACGTTCCACTCGCCTAGCACGGCCTTTCGGTCCAACAGAACGGTAACATTCATGGTATTATCTACGCTATATATTTCCAGAAATGGGTATGTACATTGACTATTTTCGACTATATATAATTCAGACGACTTGTGCTTTTTGACGCACTGGTCTTTTTATTGTCTGAGCATTGAACTTCGCAACTGAACTTCACATTGACTGTTATGCATACTGTCTTTTTTCGAGTTTGTATTTGGATGAACTATACTTCATAACTTTCACTCGAACGAGCTTTGTGCTAACGTATCTGCCGGTCAAGAGGGATGGCTCTCTCTTGGCGGAGCTATCTACGGGAATCGGGCTAACAAGCCTTAGCCTAATGCTCAAGACATGCCGGCTGACCAGCTCTCCTAGCTAACATTACCTCGCCACATGTTTACTGTGGCTCGTTTGCTACGGTTGCACACTGACTTTTTTTCAAGTATAATGCAGACGACCGGTGCTCTTTAACGCATTTGCCTTTTATTGTCTGCTATAGTTCATCTCAGACAAATTGTGTTTTAATGCTCCTATTGTTACCGTCGGCACTTTAAACTGCACATTGAACGTTATATAGATTTCTCCTCTCAGTTGAGTGAAATGGGTTCTACTTTTCTGATTTGTTACAATATACCTTACAAGTTATTAGTATGGTTAAGATAAGGATAAGGATAAGGATAACTTTTATTGATCCCTCACGGGGAAATTCAAGTGACATACACATACAGCTCATCGTCTCATTAAACAATCATCATATCACAATCGTAACATTTTTACAGTAACAACGGCACAACATAAATTCAAACAGGCATGTACATTTGTTGACACATGTCGACTACAGTATGTCTGAGACACCGTATGCGATTGTCGGCTGCAGCAACACCGGGGTGTCGTTGTGCCAGGCGGGAGGGAGGGAGGAGAGATTGTCCAGAAACCACCGTTGCAGCACCGGAAGGGGCAGGGATTATGACTCTGACTACACAATGCCGTCAGCTGGGGGATAGGACTTTGGTGATGAGACAGTCTTCTTTGGCTCCCCCCCTCCAGCACGCGTACTAATCGGCTGCCATCACCAACACGTGGGATAGGCGCCGGGCGTACACGCGAGAGGGGGGATTGGGTATGGGATTGGGGGTGGGGGGACCGCTTGCCACTCTTATCTCCCAGAGGGCCTTCGACTCCAGCAGCTCCCTGGTTCGACCTTGGTCCAGGAATTTGTTTTGGCTGACTGACTGGCAACATTTCTCCCAGCCACGTCACTTTAAATTTGATTTGAGTAGAGTGAAGAGTGGAGTGAGTTTTAACAACTCCGTCCAAATGACTGAATGCATTAGTCCAAGTGTCCAAGTGTCTTAATCAGTTCATTTTGGTAGGTCCTGTGCGCGGTAAACAGATCCAAAATCTTCTTATTGCAGTCCAAAAGCTTCGATAATCCAAAAATGACCACGTCTTCAAGTTGGTAATCCGATTAGATGTCCCAAGAGGCAGAGAGGGTTAGCCTTATTCTGCTTCTTGACGAAAATATGCAATCCACTGATTAGATCCATTTCGAGTTGATTTGAGTATAGTCCGGCAACCGGCACGAAGCACAGAGCATAGCAGCGTCAGGCTTCATGGAGGCAGTAGAGGCGGCGGTAGGAACGGCCTTGAGGAGCCTGGGGAGAGGAGAGAAATGCGACTGTCTCTGGGAAGGCTGGGAAGGGAAGATACATATTGTTGCTGTGGTTGCTGTGCTCGATCAGGGTTGACCAACTGATGTTTGATCGATACCGGACACGTATTTTGAAGGGGGGGAGGGGGGTGGGAATGGGGGATTGTGTGGTTTTATGTTTTTCTTTCCATTCGAATCACTCTGTTTTATGTTTGTTCTCATGCTCACGCTCTGATCTCAATAGGACCTTAACAAATGGTTATATAACTGCTATGGTACTCTACTCCAAACGAATTACATTCAGTCATACTGCAGCCTTCTTAGACCATGGCTAATTTGAACATATTGATCTGGAATACAGGGGGTCTCAATATACCGCATAAACGCAAGTGTACTAACGTGGCTAAAAAGGAAGGAAGTGGACCTTGCATTACTGAGTGAAACACACCTTTTATTGGCGGATAACGCAAGACTGGCAAATACATTTTACCATAACATAAGTTATTCTTCTTTTGACACCAAGTCCCCTGGGGTAGCCATAATAGCGAAGCGGAAATTGAATATTAAACTGTTAGATATGTGGTCCGATGAAGAAAGCCGAATTACTATTGCGAAAATAGAAAGTTCAAACCGAAAAATTGCGCTGATTTCTGCTTACGCTCCTAATGTGTATGACACTAACTTTTATGCTGTTCTCACTGCAGCAATGCTGAAACTACCTGATTACTCATTAATAGTAGGAGCTGATTTTAATGCAGTTTGGGATCCATTGATTGATAGGTCCAGTCACGCTGAAACCCCTGATCAGAAGCAAGCTACCACGGCCCTACGAGCCTGGTCTAAGGACACGGGGGTAATCGATATGTGGCGATCGCTCAACCCATCCGCGAGAGATTATTCCTTCTTCTCATCGAGACATAAGACTTTTTCCAGGATTGATTATGTTTTTTCTTCCCCACGGCTCTTTGATAGCTTTGATGTTGACTTATTACCCATAGCACTTTCAGACCACAAAGGTATCCTACTTAAGGTTTCACTCAGTAAAATAACGTCCTGTGCCCCTAGGTGGCGCTTTAACTCTACACTGCTGAAAAACAGGGATTTTAACTTGCAATTTAAACAAAAGCTCACTGAATTCCTGCAGTTTAATGCGGGCTCGGTACAGGATCCCACAATTGTATGGGATTCGGTTAAGGGTTTTATCAGAAATAACACTACTCTAAAAAAATTAAAAAATTAAAATAAAAAAATAACACTACTCTCTTTGCATCTAATCTCCACAAGGGACGTCTCGGTGGAACTGGAAAAGCTTCATGCCACGTTGATCGCTTCATTGCAGCACAACTACTCTAGTCGACTGGAGCTTCAAATTAAGGTAGTGAAAAAGGAGATTAACTCCTTATTTTCCTTATACTTTGTGACAACTTATTTTAACTGGTTATGTATGTGTTCTGGGCCCCTTTGATTGTGTCGGAGAGTCACAGGCTCGGGTGGGGGGGGCCCTTGGTTTCCGGTAGGGATGTCCGATATTATCGGCCTACCGATATTATCGGCCGATATCGGCATTAAAATGTGATATCAGTTGATATCGGTATCGGAAATTAAGAGTTGGACAATATCGGTATATCGGTATCGGTAAAAAAGCCAATATCGAGCATCCCTAGTTTCCGGCCCTCGGCGGGTCGGGTGTTAAAGAGGCATGATGCTCTGACTCGCTGGGGTGCCGGACTAGGGGCTCTCGAGGGTTGGGGATCGTGGCTGCGATGGTTGGTGAGGGAGGGGGCTTGGGATGTTAAATGTATAATCTGTCTAATTTATTGTCTAATCATTGTTGTGTTAGTTTATGTTTTTGGATGTCTTTTTATGTATTATTGTTATTATTGTGTTGTGAGTTGTGTTGTTTCATGTTTGAAAAACGGAAAATTTAAAAGATTTGATCACAAAAAAAGAGGGACCTCTGTATTCAAATTGTAAGTCTCACTTTTTCTGACGCAATGCTTGTGTAAATAGCCTCAAAACCAACCTTGCTATTCACAAAGCACTCTTAAAGGGTGAAATACTGTGCTAACTGCGTTGCCATCATCATTGCGTCTCTGTGCATCTGTGCTATTTGCGGGTATTTAAATGAGGTAATATGAGCGGAAAATGTTCCCCTTTCTATGCAAATGAGCCTCATTGCTCACTGCTCCTATCACTGGACGCAGAGAAGGCCTTCGATAGGGTTGAATGGAACTTTCTTTTTTCTATACTTGACAAGCTTAATATGGGACCAAACTTTATCGCTTGGATTAAAGCAATCTATAAAAATCCTAAAGCAGCTGTCATTACCAATGGAGCTTCCTCTGATTTTTTTACACTAACGAGAGGGACAAGACAAGGATGCCCACTGTCGAGTTCACTCTTCGCGATGGTGATTGAATTGCTGGCGTCATGTGTACGAGACAATATTCACATTAAAGGACTGAAAATGAATAAGGAGGAACATAAAATATCCTTATACGCAGATGACATTATTTTATACATAAAAGACCCAGAACAGTCCTTATCACACTTATATAACGAAATAGAACAATTTGGAAAATACTCTGGATATAAGTTAAACTTTAATAAATCAAATGCTTGTCTCCTGCATATGACCCCAACCGAAACGATGTATAAAACATATCCTTTTAATTGGTCTCCAGAAGGGTTTAAATATTTGGGAATAAACATTACACCGCAACTAGATAACTTGTACAGGGAAAACTATTGTCCTCTTATAGAAAAGATAAAAACTGATCTGTGTAAATGGTCCACGCTCCCATTATCTCTGCTGGGAAGAATAAATGTAATAAGAATGAACGTCCTTCCAAGACTAAATTTCCTTTTTCAAATGTTACCATGTTACTTATCTACAGAATTTTTCAAATCTATGAATAGACCCATCTCAAAATTGATTTGGTGCAACAAAATGCCTAGGATAAAGTTATTGACACTTATGAAACCAGAATCCATGGGAGGTCTCGGTCTCCCCAACCTCCAACATTATTTTTGGTCAGCCCAATTAAGAAATGTACTGTCATGGTCGTTGGGAAGACGGGACTCACAGTGGTTTCAGTTAGAAGCTAAATTTGTTGACCCGTTACCATTGGACTCTCTCATATTTATAAAACAATTTAAAAAGATAAGAAACATAGGTAATTGCTTCACTGTTTTTAACACACTATGTGCTTGGAAGGACTGCTCAAAAAAACTGGGTATCACCAATTGTACCTCCATATACTCTCCTATCTATCACAATCCTGATCTAGATAAACATCTAAGATCAATTAATATACTCAAATGGGCTCAGTTGGGGATAAGTCAATTCAAAGACCTGTTTCATACAAATATGCAGTTAAAATCATTTATGGATTTAAGAACAGAATATGCCATCCCAAATACTGATTTCTTTAAATATTTACAAATGAGAAACATTATACACATACTGAGAAGAGAAAATAAACTAAGACTAGAATTACATGAAATAGAAGAAATACTAATGTCATCGACCACAATTAAAGGTAAAATTAGTGAATTTTATGACATCTTCTCCAAAGAATGTCACTCATCTTTTTTGCCTTTGTTGAGGATCTGGGAGACAGACCTAACCATGAAATTTGCAGAAAATACATGGCTAAATATTTGTGTTAGAATACACTTTCCATTTACAAGTAACAAAATCAAAGAAGCAAATTTTAAATTTATCCATAAATTGTATTTAACTCCAATAAAAATGCATAAAATGTCTAGAGATAATTCAATAAACTGTCCTAGATGTAAAACTAACGAAGGAACATTTCTACACATGTTTTGGCACTGTGATAAACTAAAACGATTCTGGAATTGTATTCATTTATTTACAAAATCTGTATTAGAAACGGAATTTGACTTGTCCCCATGTGCCTATTTACTTAATGAATTACCAGAGATCCAGATGGATCCAAAAAAATATAGACTGCTGATTGTTATAACATACTTTGCCAAGAAATGTATTCTCCTGTTTTGGAAAAATGACTCTTCGCCCACTTTTGAGATGTTTCAAGATCAGATATCCCAGCTTCTTCCATTGGAGAGATTGACCTTGGAGGAGCGCGGCCGGGGGTGGATGTTCCGGGACCTTTGGTCTCCGCTGTTTTCTCGATTGAGCAGAGGGGCTGTTGATTGATACGGCTAGTGGCGGTATGTGAATATATCCGCATGCTGTCGCTGGCCGTGTCGATTGGTGGTTTTGCTGTTTGGTTGGGGGAGGGGTGGGGGCCGGGGGTCTTGGGATGTCTATCCCCGGTTGTGTATTTTTTGGAGGTGGGTTTCCCTAGTGGAAGAAGTTGTACAACAGACGCGTAAGAGGCCTGTCTGTTGTATAACAATGATGTTGTTGTTGTCATTGTTGTTATTATTTATTATTGTTTATTTAAAAATACGTATGAGAAAAAATGAACAGTGTAAACAATATCATTAACTCTGAATATAAAAATATGAGAAAAGCAAACAAGACGCGGTCTCGGACTGGTGGGGGCCCCTGATTCGAGGTCTTGGTGAATCGGAGTGTTAAAGAGGCATGATGCTCTGGCTCGCTGGGGCGCCGGATTTGGGGTCCTCACGGGGTAGGGACCTTGGTTGTCGATACTGGAGATGACGGGTGCTCAAGTAATCTCGCCTTATGGTACATACATGTGGGTATATGCATGTATATATGTATATGTATATTTAATTTATACATGACTATTTTATTTTTCATTATTCTGATTTAACTGATGGTCTTGTCATTGTCGTTATTATTATTATTATTATTATTATTATTATTATTATTATTATTATTATTATTATTATTATTATTATTATTATTATTACTGTTATTGTCCTGTGATGTCTTGTTTATTAGTATTGTTATTGTATTGTATTGTCTTGTTTCATGTTGAAAAGGGAAAATAAAGAAAAACTATTTGAAAAAAATAAAAATAAAAAATATGTCTCACTCAAAGTCTGAAAATATTGTCACTGGCACAGTGCCTAATTTCGGCCTAAAGATTGGACAGGTCTGCTCAAACAAATTTATTTTGAGATGACATGACAAACAAATGCAATGACAAAAGATTTTTAAAAAGGATGCAATTGTGTCGTGAAAATACAAATTAAGAAAGCTCTATACATTACGAAATAAACAAAATACAAATGGTGAAAAATACTGTCATGTCTATCTGTTATATATTTCCTGTCTGCCATTGTCCTAAGACATGCATACTGTTGCATGGGCAGTATTTATACTATTTGACCATATCAGGAGCAAATTGCACACCGTATGGACGTGTTTGCGCTAGTATATCATTCGCACAATATCTTTAGTGAATAGGTCACATAGCGGGCGCAGTTAAGGGTGCTATAAGCGGCCACAATCCATTCTTTGTGAATTCTCCCCACAGTGTCACCACTCACCACACAAACCAAAATATGGAGGAGAAACATTCTATGAGTTCTCTGATATAATAACTGCTTTGGACGTACTGTAAGCAGGCTGGGTTACTTGTGATGTCCACCGGGTGGCAGCACAGCATGACTGGATAGGTGGTGTCTGGTAACAGACTGGATAGGCGGTATCTTGTTTGGTTTTCAAATAGTACTTTGGACTCCCATACTTTTGCAGACTGAGCTTGTGATGTCAGCTGTTCGACTGATTCCTTATTCATCATCTTTCATCCTCCATCACGCTCATTACCCTTCGAAGCCTGATGGACCCTCTCGCCAGTAGTAACATTGAAAACTTCCCTCATCCCTCATCCCTCATCCCCCCTCACCACCTAATGCTACCTGCTGATGACAACCACAAGTCTAAACTGATTAACTGAGGGAAACACTGATCTATCTTTAATGGAATGCATTTATATAATATAAACTGCATTTTTTTTATAGCACTTTTATCCAAAACGTTTAGCAACCTATGCCTCACAGTCACCCATTCCCTCAGACATTCACACACCAATGCTGGAGGCAAACTTGCAAAAAATGCCAACCTGCTCATCGGGAGCAGTTAGAGATTATTAGTGTCTTGCTCAGGGACACTTCAGTTCGGTGCCGGGAGGAGATGGAATTGAACCAGGAACCTTCCGATTACCAGAAGACTGCTCTACCTCCTGAGCCACCATCGCCCCTATCTATGATGAGGTCTTCCTCTGTGATGCACACACTTTGGCTCAGACGTGTTGCCCAGAGTCTCATTCCCCCCTGAGCAGGAGCACTGCTACCAGATCAGCTCTACCTCTCAGATTAGAATAAATGACATGCTCAATTGAACCAGGTCACTGATTCTGGGTCACTTGGCGCTCATGCAGCACTCTCACTCTGTTCAGACAGGGATGTCCAAACTGATTTGCAGGCACTGGCAGATAATCTCAAGGTTGTGGTCTGCCTTCTACTGATGCCTTCTACAGCCCAGTCAGATACTCCCATTCAAGTCTGTGAGGCAGGGACGGCCAGCTGCTTGCATCGTGAGTCATCTAGTAGTAGGCCTACGGTATGTATGCATTCTGCTACAGGAGAAAACATCCATCCATCTATCACCACTTTTGATCAGTCTCAATAAGCACAGCTTGCACAGAAAATCAATTACTTTGGTTATGGTTATGGTTATGGACAAATACTAATAATCGGAAACATGTCTGCCGGTATCACTGTGCTGAGATTTTTTCTTATTACAAGGATTTGTGATCATATCAGGTCAAAGAAATCCAATCAAAACGGAGAGACATTTCAAGAACGCCCGCTTGGTTATTAAGTGGGAGCCTGGATTAGATTTCTCTCACTCATTCAACTGTGACCAGATAGAATGAGACACCACTTTTACGCAAATTCTTAAAATTAAGAATTTATTTTAAAATGAAGTACAGTGATTGATTTCAACTGATTTCCTAGGATTTGACCACGGCTATGAAATGTGTCCCATTAACCCCTATGACTCCCATTCATTTAGGATTGGCCGTGGCTAAGGTTTGCTGATTTGCTGATTGTATTATCACACCCTTGATAACACTTGAATATCACAAGGGAACAAAAAGGAATTGCTCGTCTTCGCCCCTCCCTATCACTCTCCGCTGCTGAAACACTGGTTCATGTATTCATATCATCAAGACTAGATTACTGCAACAGCATCCTCTACGGCTCACCAAACACTATTCTCAATAAACTCCAATATGTCCAAAACTCTGCTGCCCGCATGCTCACCTCCACCCGTCGCTCTGATCACATCACCCCTGTCCTCCACGACCTCCACTGGCTTCCAATCAAATACAGGATACATTTTAAAATACTACTCATCACATTTAAAGCCCTCAACAACCTTGCCCCTCCCTACCTGTCCGACCTCCTCCACCGTCACACGCCCACCCGTCGCCTTAGGTCTGCAGATGCCAACCTCCTAACACCTCCCACGACCAAGCTCCGGACCTGGGGCGACAGGGCCTTTGCTGCTGCTGCCCCCTCCCTCTGGAATGCCCTCCCCAGCCATATCCGTGATGCAAACACCCTGACATCTTTTAAATCAGCCCTCAAAACTCACCTTTTCAATCTTGCTTTTGACCTCTAATTCTGTTGGTTTTATTTTATTTTATTTTGTCATGTATTATTTTGTTCTGTTTTGTTCTGTTTTTTGTTTTGCCATAGTTTGTCTCTCCTGCCCATGTAAAGCGTCTTTGAGCACCTGGAAAAGCGCTATATAAAATAGATGTATTATTATTATTATTATTATTATTATTATTATTATTATTATTATTATTATTATTATCCTTTCATTTTGAATCTTGACTACTAAGAACACTCTAATAAAGCCCATTATACATAGCCCATTATGCTATGTATTGTTTATTGTTTAATAAAAAGGATCCCCATTAGCTCATGCTAATTGCACCAGCTAGTCTTCCTGGGGTCCGAAGTCCCACATATCAATATATACACATATAAATATACATACACACGCACACACACACATGTATACACATATATAGTGTATACATATATATAGATATAGTTGGATATTGCAGATATGTGGTTATCAAATAAGTTAACCATTTAATTATGTGGCTGTCTTGGGAGTTCTTGGGACATGCCTACATGTTTTGATACTTTATCAAAGAGTATCTTTTGTAGATCGGCATAGAGAGGGGACAGTAAAAATAAGACGTGGGTTTCACTCTCTATTTCACCAGGTTCACAGTAATGACAGAGCCTCTGATCTTCCTCAGTTCCAATGTACCGCCCTGTTTCAATATGTAACAGCAATATCCTGTGAGAGAACTGTGGGAGATCGCTGGCTCTCGGATAGATCATCATACACGACATGTCTTTTCACATTCATGCACCATTTTAAACAGGCAATATGTTCATCTTTAGGTTTGTGACAGTAAACTTCCCCACGTCCACCTTCTGTGTTGTATTGATGTAGTACGCCTCAACGGGTATCAAACTATACTAAGGCCCCATCCACACGAGCGCTGGTTTTAATATAACCATGATTGTATGTGCGCAGTTGCACTGTTCGGCCACACACAACCGGGGATTTGCTACACTGCAACCGCGGTCTTTGAAACCGGTGCTCAGGGTGAAGTTTTGCGGTTTTGCAGTTGCGTGTGGGCATAGCAACCGAGGTTATTCCCAGTGTTTACAGCAGAGCTGTCGCAATTATTTCCCATGTTCACGGCAGACCGCGGGGTAGAGAGATTAGAGCAGAGCCAGCTACACCAGTGTTTACAGCAGAGCTGTCCCAAGTAGCGTTATATGAAAATGATTGTAACAAACTTTTGTTCAAAACGTATCGTCTGTGTTGAAGAGTGTTGTGATCGACTGATGTCTGTTGACGCTCAGAGAAAACATGTAGCTGCAGCTAATATAAACTCATGTGTTGTCAAGTTATTGTTATAAGGAACCCAGTCCAGACTGCATCCCCTTAACAATTGTTTGTATTGAGCCGTATTGTATTGTACCCATTCTGCAATGTGTTAAATAACGTTTGCATCCATTTCATATCGGTAACGTTACCACATTACGTTAGCATTTAAGCTATATACTATACATGGATATAGCCATTCACATTAGCATGTAGCTAACAACACCGGCGGTCTTTTGTGAGACTAAACTATCCGCTCTTGGTGGTAAATTGTGTTGTTTCATCAACAAAATGAGAGGCAGAACACACAGTGAATGTATCCGTTTGTTTATTGCAGTTTCTTTCTTTGCTGAAAATATATGTTCCGTCGGCAAAATGATCAATAGGGTCCAGCTGTGTTTCTAAACAGGAAGTTTAGTGAGCGTTCAGCCTTTTCTGATTGGTTGAAATGGCCTTCATGTCTGAACAACATCGCCGCGTTTTGGCATTGTACTACATGTAACGGTTGCTGGTGCCGTGGGTACGCACTACGCAGTTATACACGGTTGTTCACCTGTGTTCACCTGTGTGGACGGAGTTTATTTTTTTCAAACTTCGGTTATATTAAATCCAAACGCTCGTGTGGACAGGGCCTGAGATACATTCTGGTTCATTGTCTTCTACTGAACACTACAGACACTTGATTTGTTGCACAGATTTTAGCATTGAGAAATACCATCCAAAACGTATTTTTTACACTATTTAGCCTAGTAACACCCTGATATATCCAATACTGATGTATTTATTATAAACCGTATTTAGCCTAGTAACACACTGATATATCTAATACTGATATATTTATAAACCTTATTTAGCCTAGTAGCTAACACTGTGATATATCCAATACTGGTGTATATTGTGATTGTAAAAACTAAGGAGGACCAGAAGCAAAAGTTGTCCTCCTTCTTGTTGTCTGACTGCGTTCTAGATGTGGTGAGGAGTGTGCGATATTTGGGTCACAATATCACTGATGACATGTGTGATGATGTTTATGTGCAGCGCCAGTGCTTAACTGTATGCACAGATTATGCTGGCACGAAAATTGTATATGTGTACAGATAATGTAAAAGTAAGCCTGTTCAGAGCCTATTGTACTCCGCTTTATACTGCCCACCTTATAGCACAGCAAAAATGAACAAATAAACTGCAGGTAGCATATACTGATGCATTTAGGATCATTAAGCTCCTTAAGCTCCCAAGATGGACTAGTGCAAGCTAAGAACTAAAAATGTCCCCACCTTCCATGCTCTGCTGAGGAACTTGATGTTTAAATGTATGTGTCGACTATTAGAGTAAAAAAAAGCTAGTCCAGCCTAGCTTAGCACAATGAATGGAAGCGGACATGGCCGGTTAGCCTAGGAATTGTCCAACTAACACCTCTCCCGAAGGCTAACCGGCCATGTACGCTTCCATTCATTGTGCTAAGCTAGGCTAACATGCAGCCTCTCTGGAGAAGACGGTAAGCTAATTTCCCAAAATGTTGGCGTGTTCCTTTAATCTGTGAATCTGTGCTGCAGTCCACGTTCATTATCCTTCACCTTATCCCTCCAACTCATCTCTCATATCTTTCAGAGGTGATTCCCTCTCTCTGGTTCTAGGAAAAGTGTCTGCATCTAGCGCACTAAGCTATATAAATCAATAGACATACCCCCCCCCGCCCTAAATTCAATCTCTAGGCATATATACCACTAGCTGATCAATGCTCCCAGCAGTCTCTCTCTCCAAGTACATACTGATTTACGTGTTCGCTGATGACTGGCCCCTGATTCGGCCTGGGGTTTCACCACAGACAGAACACGGAGAGGCTGGGCTTAGCGGGAATAACAAGGCAGTAGTATATACAGTACACTTGTCCCCCGTTTGCGGAATTCCCAGGCTGTGTATTTTTAGATCAGTGAGGAACTGAATGTAAACATCTATTGTGTCATTATAACCTGTCATTGTGGTATAGTTTGAAGATGGCCTTCTCCATTGTCAACAGACAGCAGACATTCAGAGCAATAGAGAGAGTGCGTGTGAGAGAGAGAGAGAGAGAGAGAGAGAGAGAGAGAGAGAGAGAGAGAGAGAGAGAGAGAGAGAGAGAGAGAGAGAGAGAGAGAGAGAGAGAGAGAGAGAGAGAGAGAGAGAGAGAGAGAGAGAGAGAGACTGAGTGAGTGAGGAGAATAGGAGATAATAACAGAGAGGGAGATAGCGGCAGGGAGAAACAGGGGAGGACACTTATGTTCTGGCAACACAATAAACATTTAATTCTAAGAATTCACCCGTGTTCGTCCTGTGCCCCAGGACAGTCCAGTCGGTGTTTGTAAACATGCGCCACTCTCTCCTAAAGCTAGAAATCAGAGAGAGAACCTTCCTATTGGTGGGATGCAAAATGTGGACAATGAATGGGACTTTGTGAGGCCGTGAAATGTTTGTGTGAGCTCTTACACCTTACACTTCAGACCTCCTATGCTAGAATATAAAGCTTGTTCCTGTTCAGACCTGCTAGAATATAAAGCTTGTTCCTGTTCAGACCTGCTAGAATATAAAGCTTGTTCCTGTTCAGAGCTGCTAGAATATAAAGCTTGTTCCTGTTCAGACCTGCTAGAATATAAAGCTTGTTCTGGTTCAGACCTGCTAGAATATAAAGCTTGTTCCTGTTCAGAGCTGCTAGAATATAAAGCTTGTTCTGGTTCAGAGCTGCTAGAATATAAAGCTTGTTCCTGTTCAGACCTGCTAGAATATAAAGCTTGTTCTGGTTCAGAGCTGCTAGAATATAAAGCTTGTTCCTGTTCAGACCTGCTAGAATATAAAGCGTGTTCCTGTTCAGACCTGCTAGAATATAAAGCGTGTTCTGGTTCAGAGCTGCTAGAATATAAAGCTTGTTCTGGTTCAGACCTGCTAGAATATAAAGCTCATTCTGGTTCAGAGCTGCTAGAATATAAAGCTTGTTCTGGTTCAGAGCTGCTAGAATATAAAGCTTGTTCCTGTTCAGACCTGCTAGAATATAAAGCTTGTTCCTGTTCAGACCTGCTAGAATATAAAGCTTGTTCCTGTTCAGACCTGCTAGTATATAAAGCGTGTTCTGGTTCAGACCTGCTAGAATATAAAGCGTGTTCTGGTTCAGACCTGCTAGAATATAAAGCGTGTTCTGGTTCAGAGCTGCTAGAATATAAAGCTCATTCTGGTTCAGACCTGCTAGTGATGCTAGAATATTATAGCCTAAACCTAGTAGCAGCGTTCAGCCCACTTATTTGTATTTTCAAACAATTTAAATATAGACACTGTCTACACTCTATATCATAGTCAGACAGTAGTGTGCTTCCAAAAAGAGCACATGGTCATGTGCACATGGTCACAGGTACAGTAAGTGATTGTGTCAGCTGGGAATAACTGTATTTTTTCATTTGAAACTCTCTGGTGATCACTATCACTGTTAACAGGAGGGCTGCTGCTGGCAGAATGTGACACACACACACACACACACACACACACACACACACACACACACACACACACACACACACACACACACACACACACACACACACACACACACACATACAAGCAATTGATTTGGTTTGCAGGTCAAATATGTTTGATGTCTGACACAAATTTGTTAACATGATAAGGAGAGAAGAGGGGTGAGAGAGAGAGAGAGAGAGAGAGAGAGAGAGAGAGAGAGAGAGAGAGAGAGAGAGAGAGAGAGAGAGAGAGAGAGAAGAGAGAGAGAGAGAGAGAGAGGAGAGAGATGAGAGAGAGAGAGAGAGAGAGAGAGAGAGAGAGAGAGAGAGAGAGAGAGAGAGAGAGAGAGAGAGAGAGGAAAGAGAGTGCAAGAGAAAAGGTGAGAGAGGAAAGAGAGAGAGAGAGGAAGGAGAGAAAGGGAGAGAGACCGCCAGAGAGAGAGCGACTCTGTGTAGTCCAGTGGATCATATAGCATGTCTTGTTGAATGAAGTCTATATACTTGTTGACATCATAGCCATGCACAGCAGTTGAGAGGTCAGACAGCTCACTTACAGGTTACATTATGTAGGCTAGACCCCTAACCATAAGCTACAGTCCAGAAAATAACAAGAAAGCCAATAAAATAATGATACTATTGGTATTTATTCATTTAATTTGTATTGTTGTTATTATTATTATTATTATTATTATTATTATTATTATTATTATTATTATTATTATTATTATTATTATTATTATTATTATTATTCACTCACACACTATGTTTATTTATTTATTTATTTTACTCCAATCAAGCTGTTTGGATGTGGGTCAATTCAATCGCAGTCGAATCGCTGGATCATTTAAAAGACTAACCCTTAATCCAAAAGAAGGCAGCCCCACTGCATAAAGCTAATTGATCAGACTGGAAACGTAAGCCCTTGATAGTGGTGGCCGGACAGGATGACACAGCTAAACGTGAGCTCTGAACGTTGCATTTTGAAGCAGTAAACATTTTGTTCATAAAATGCCTACCGGTATAAACAATGGAGTAAAAATAGACCAACAGTATACTGTCTTGTTGGAAGAGAATGTTACATATGCAGGTGCACGGAGCTACTCTATTCATAATAGACATTGTAAAATTGTGAAAATAAATAATAAGACAATAAATGAACTCCTCAACAGGCCTTTGTTTGTATGATTGTATGATTTGCCAGGGTTTTGAATTGTATAAACAATTTTATACAACTTCCTTGAATGTATGGAACATGTTTGTTGAGTTTTTTTTTCGCAACAATTTTTTTATTAATAATGTCCTTCCCTGCCTACCTGGCTATCCCACACCCGGAAAGGTTTACAAACTGACCGGTACATAGGTAGACAGTGATCCTGATCACAGCTAATATATTTATCAAAGTTCATTCATTACTTATGTTCCTCCCAACAATATCGCCACCGGCAATCATTCTGAACAGCTTGTTCAAGCTTGTTAAATCTGTAGACTGCAGACTGACAAACCCTGGCCAAATGACAATGGGTATTTATGTAATTTTCCCTCCAGCGCCTAAATCACATTTCAGAATGCAAATAAGACTAGACAAAAAAAATTCTTATAATATGTCCCCTTTTAATCAAATGTATTTTGAAATTAAATTACCTCTCCTCTATACCTGCACTTTGCCTTGTTGCCTGAATTGACAAGACACTGTTTACGTGCTCTATAGTGTGTTACAGTGTTAATGATACTTTTAGCTTCACTGTTGCACTTGATGTAAGTGGCTCTGGATGAAAACCTTCCGATAAATGCCTACAATGTCAATTTAAAAACGTACTGTACTTCAATATGCAATAATATGAGCAAAGTGTGTTCGTGTAATGTATAGGCTATGGAAATAATAGAATATAAAAGGATTATAATGGGTCTAACTAAATTGGGCTTTGATTATAACGGCAGCTAGAGCTGTGGGCAAAGATTTCAGGTCACAGTGATATTTTGGAAACAGAAGATGCATGACCAGTGTGTGGGGTTATAGGCTACTATACTGTAGGTTGGTGGGTCAATTGAACACAACTCCAGCTGAGCTCCATCATAATATGAATGAATGAAAACTTTATTTAACAGATTGCAGAATGGGTACAATACAGTACGGCTCAATACACACAATTGGATGCAGACCAGATAAAGACGTTTGTCTTGTTTACATCAGGGTCCCCCATTTTCCATTCATAGTGACATTTATGACATACACAACATACCCAGTCATATTCCCACAGGGCCCCGTTTTTGGGACGACACACAGCAGCACACACTCGATTCAGACTTACATAGATAGAGCACTGGGGGAACCCTATATTCCTTTCCCAGAAATGGCCTCATACAGTACTAGGGAAACAGAGGGCAAATAAATCGGTTTACCAATGTGTCATAATCAAATAGCTTGCGGGTCAGTGTTACTATGACAGCGGAGCTCTATTTTAAGAGGATTATTGGCGAGGGGGGTCCCCGGTCCCCCCACACACACAAAGAGAAGGGGGACCCGCTCGTCCTCGTCGGAAAAAAGAACAGTGAAAGTGATATAACCTCCGCTGTTCACGCCACGAAAAAACACGCTCTCCATATGGCACACACGCACACACACGCACACACGCGCTCACAATCATCAATACTGAAGGAGAAACTGCGAAGCCCCCGTGGCCACCGGCACTGCTGGAAGAGAGAGGGTTAAAAATACATCAACAAAAGCGAGTAGCGACCGCACATCACGGACCTACCTGGGAATTTGGGAAAAAACAACCTGCCGGTGAATCATACTCCAAAAAATGGAGTATTTAGATCCCCGAGCGCTCCAGCGGTCGATAATTTCCACGGAGCCCCATGTTTACGGTTAAAGGCAAAACACACACACACACTACACACTACACGCACACACACACACACATGCACACAAACGAGGTCCCGGGCTGACGCTCGAGAGGTAGTGCACGAGTGTGTCGTATTCCCATCCGAGCTCCCTGCTCTGGGTACCAGGAGCGAAACAGCCAATCAGAAAACGCGCTTTTCTCCTGGCGTGCGCATTCTCCCCCTCTCTCTCCCTCTCTCTCTCTCTCTCTCTCTCTCTCTCTCTCTCTCTCTCTCTCTCTCTCTCTCTCTCTCTCTCTCTCTCTCTCTCTCTCCTCTCTCTCTCTCTCTCTCTCTCTATCCCCCCCCCTCTCTCTCTCCATCACTCTCCCCCCCACAGCACCACACCACCCCTTATTTCTCCCGCTCATCCTCCACTACAATCTCGGAGAGAGAGAGAGAGAGAGAGAGAGAGAGGGGGGGGGGGAGACACACAGACACAGAGAGAGGATCTTATTGTGTTGCAGTTGATGAGACGAGGCACATTTTAGTGGCACATTTGCTGGTCGAGGTATTGGCTATCCTGTTTGTTTGTTTGTTTGTTTGTTTGTTTGTTTGTTTGTTTATTTATTTTACCTTTTAGCAGTTTATCTTTTCAGTTACAGAAAATCCCCAAGATAAAACTCGGATTAAAGCCCCAATCCATGTTTTTAGTTTTTCTTTTATTTACCAATGTGTTACGATTCTGGTTCTTGACTACGGTCGGAACCTCCCACCTTCTCTGTCATCTGTCACTTGATTACAGTCACTTGTTTTCCCTGTCATTTAGTGCTGTCAATTAGGGGTTGGCTTCTGATTGGCTGTCACTGGGGTGTGTGTGGAATGTTGGTATTTGGTGGCTATGTAACATTCCTTTCCTCTGCTTGTCATTCGTCAGGTCTTCACTATAGGCGTTCGGAGATAACACAGGCGGTTCCAGTTCTGGACCACCACTAAGCTCCATTACCTAATTCTCTCGTTCCCTTGCCTTGGCATAGTATCCTAGTATTACTCTTTGTGTTCTTTACTATTAAAGTCGAACCTGTTCAAGAGTATACCTTCTCCGTCTCTGTGATTGCCTACAACAATTGGAACTCACCTACCTCCATCCTGACACCAATGTCAGGTAGATAACCCATTCTTCAAGAGCTAGTAGTACTTTGAAACTTTCTTTCTTTTTTACTTCTGTGCTTACAAAGAATGATCAATGTAAACAAACCGTTTACAGCTACAAAATACAGCAAAATTAAAACTCAGCTGTTGTTATACAGTATCTCTCTGCCAATGATATTATGATTTTGGAGATCCCATGTCCTCTATTATGGTACTATCATGCAAAACTGAGAACAAGATATCACAAAAAGTAATGGCCAGATTGCTATGACACATTTGATGCACATTTTAGCACATTTATGATCCGAAGAGGAGGACATCTGTGGATTCTCCATGATGTTTTTCTGTTGCCCTATACCATCAGGCTTACATTTCAATATTCAAATAGTATTTGAGGGTAATTTATTATTATTAGGCAACGTTAGGTTACAGAATGAGAATTAGGGTCGCGCTTGTATGGCGAAGAATATACATAAAGTCAGTCAATAGCATGAGTCACTAAGAATAGCAGGAATCCTACGATGGGTCTAAGTTGACACCACCTGTCGTATAGTAGCAACTATATAGGGCAACACTGGTACCGCCGGGAGACAATGGGTTCCCTCCGGGGGTGTAAGGCCTGGAGGGTAGAGGAATGTTCGGGTACTCCGTCTGATTCAATGAGGAATAAAGAGACTCCAGGTACAGGAGTCGGTCCTTGTAAACTCCCTTGATCAGCAGCAAAGTAATAATTGTAATCCAAATGCCCGACAGCATTGATGACAGCTAGCCAGCCCCGTCCACGAGGCCGGCCCGAGTTGTAATCCTCACGAGGTTGAATCCCAAACGATAGTGGAAATCAACGATGCTCTTCTCCGGGTAACACGTTCCAAATCAATATAATCCAACCAGTAATGGTTCTGCAATCTTGACGTTACTGCATTAAACTCTGACACTTTACTATTCTATTCGCACGTGGCTCTCAACGCTCTGTTAGACGCACGGTTGCTCACTTCACTGTTACCGAACTTGTCACACTGCTTGCTTAGACGAACTTGATGAACTACTGCTGGGCGCACCTGCGCCAGCATATATACTTAAATGATTATCTAGTTCCAAACCTCAGACCTTGTCTGGTATCAATACGCTGTCTCCGGGCATGTTCTGACATGCCCCAAACTCGCCCCTTGCACCTGTCTGAGTGCGAGACTGCCTGGAGCCTAGGGCGCTATCCAATAAGGAGAGCGAATATTACTCTGGTTTGAACGTAGGTAAAGGGATATTCCGTATATATATAAATAATATACAATGTATATAAAACAATAAAGGTAGATTCTCAGTTTAATCTGGCCCTTCACAACAGTAAGTGTTAATATGTTTGCATGTAACTCAAATAACAAACTCAGCAAGACCGACGGCTTCTCAGTTACAGTGGGTGACAATATTGTCACAAGGAAAGATGAAATTACATACCTGGGTTCCATCCTAGAGGCTAATCTCTCCTGTGACAAAATGGCATTCAATGTAATAAAAAAAGTCAACCAACAAACTAGATTCTTGTACCGGATCTCCTCTCTGGTAAACAAGAATACCCTGAAGACTCTGGCAGGAGCACTCATTCAAGGGTACTACGACTATGCTTGCACCTCATGGTACCAAAGCACCTCAAAGGCGCTAAAAACAAAATTACAAACATCTCAAAACAAACTGGTCAGACTACTGCTTGACCTTACTCCTAGAACCCACCTCACCCCTGCCCACTTTGACAACCTAGGATGGCTTAGAGTAGACGACAGAGTACAGCAACTTGCAATGGGCCTGGTCTACAAGATACACTACACGACCAAGGTACCCATGTACATATCAAAATACTTCCCAAAGGTCAGTGAATACCACGATCACAACACCAGAGGGAGCTCCACAAATCATGTTAAACCCAGATTCGGCTCAAACAAGGGACTAAACACGTTTAGCAATTATGCCACATCAATGTGGAACGCCCTACCCAAAGCTGTAAAGGAATGTGAATCACTACCCACTTTCAAAAACACTCTCAAGGGACACCTACGGGAGACTGCAATTCGAAACTGGCCCCTGTAAATGTCCTAACCCAACCCCCCCCCCCAATGTACAGTAATTTACCTAGTATGGTTTTGTCAATATTCCAATGTACAGTTTTGCTTGTTTGTACAGTGTCCCCCCCCCCCCCCCCCAATGTACAGTTTTGATTGTTTGTACAGTGTCCCCCCCCCCCAACCCCCTCCAATGTAAATTACCCAGTATGGTTGTCAATATCCCAATACCCAACTCCCCCCACACAACCCCACCCAACCTCCTCCAATGTACAGTTTTTACGTCAAATGTATATACTCCCTTTTCTTGACTCTTTTTGTATCACAAACAGTACTGTATTTGCAAATCTGGTATGTCATAAATGTATAGCTGTAGCAGTACTGACTATCTGTATGTCATGTATGTCATATATGTCCTGATGAATTGAAAATGGGGGACCCTGATGTAAACAAGACGAAAGTCTTTCTCTGGTCTGCATCCCCTTAACAATTGTGTGTATTGAGCTGTACTGTATTGTACCCATTCTGCAATCTGTTAATAAAGTTTTCAATCAATCAATCAATCAAACTGCACTTTAACTGTTCCACAGTAAGAGGGCGCTATAGGCGTAAGGAGACGCAGCTATTGTAGCTGACGTCAGGTAGCAGGTATAAGGGATTGTTCCCTCCCCCTCTGTCTCTCTCTCTCTCTAGCTCTCACGGAGAGCAGGTCTAGTGGTGCAATGTACATATGAAATAAACCACACCAGTTAAGGCTAAAGAAGACCTCCTCGTCATGACCAGTTATTGCTCCCCATGTGACTCTCAACAGACACTTTAAAGGAACGAGGAAAATAAAGGTAATTTTAAGATTTTAAGAACTGATGTGGTTCTTGTATATAGTTTAGAAATAGCAAGTATAGCATAAGGATATAGAGTAAAAACTGTATATTGTATAGTAGTGTACATAGGACCCAGTGCCTTAATCCGTATAGCTAACACTGTATTGCACTATCTCAGGACTTTAGCATGTCTATTTTATCATGCCTATTTTATGTCTATTTTATTACCTGTTTATTATGACAATTTTATTATTTAGTATTAATGCACAATCAAAGCGGGCATGGCCACCCGCTTTTCATTGTATGCCCTGGTATGTATGTGACAAATAAACCTCATGAATCTTGAATCTTGAATCTTTCGCCTTTAGAAACTCTTCTCTTGGCTATCGACGAACACCAACAAAGTCACTGCACTCAGCACCCCTTCCGGGTCACCTTCCCACCACTCTCATCAGTGCAGCCGCGTCACGCTCCCGCTGATGACGTGGCGTTTGCTCGCGTTTTGCCTGCATCTTTCCCGCCTCTCAGAGAGCATGAGGGCCGCCTCAAAGACGAATGGGTTGAACACACAGAACATTGAACACTGATCTCCCCACACACAAGCACACATGAACACACACATACAAACACACAACACACATTCTGCACTCGCTCACACACAAACACACCACAGGTCACTTTAAACACATAAGAAAAGGACACTTTAAAGGAAGGAGGGGGAAAAAAGGTCACTTTAAGGAAATAACTTGTTGTGGTTCTTGTATAGTATAGTTAGTAATAGCAAGTATAGCATATGGACATAGAGTAAAACTGTATATTGTATAGTAGTGTACATAGGACCCAGTGCCCAGATATTGCATTTATCTCAGGACTTTTAACATGTCTATTTTATCATGTCTATTTTATGTCTATTTTATTATCTTCTACTTATTTTAATTACTATTGTATTCTTGCACAATCGAAGCAGGCATGGCCACCCACATTTCACTGTATGCCCTAGTATGTATGTGATAAATAAACCTCTTGAATCTTGAATAAACCATCTCCCTCTCTTAGCTTGTACGGGCTACACACCCTCCACTAAGACAACATGGCTTCCTTGCAGTTATGACAGTTATAGCCGAGTGGTACGGTTATAAGGGAGAAGTTACATGTGCCCCAACCAACCCACGTCAAAAGGAAATGTATAGGCCTGTCTGGTGCTCTCATAGTAAGGCAGTCTTGGATCAGGGAGAGACTTCAGAGATGTGGTCGCACCCTGCATCAAAACCGTTAGCTTAAAATAAAGTTTATTGCCTTAAATCTGTGTGCTCCAGTGTTCTACTTTGGACCAAATCTCTGAAGTCTCTCCCTGGTACGGTTATATGTTCACTGTATGGGAAACCAGAGTTCTATTCCCAGTTGGGACATCATAATAGAACTCTTCATTACCGCTATCAGCAGTTCGGGCTACTTCATGCTCCCGCTGTGAATGCCGTTTTTCCATTGGCACAGCGCTATGAGGGTCTGGTGACTGTTTGAGGTAGTCGGGTTACCCCTGCACTACCACAATGTTATGTGTTTCATGATATGGTTGTTGTTCATGCTATTTATGTGGTTGATTTAGTCAATAATCCTGAATTTCGCCAAGGGGATCAATAAAAGAATATCCTATCTTATCTTATCTTAATCGCTAAACAGGCCAGCACGGTGGTGCAAAGCCATAGACATAATATAAAGTGCAGGCTACCAGTGCATGTGTGGAGTATCTGCCTCCTCTGCTCTTCTCAGAGGGATCTCAGTGGAAGATATCTGCGCAGCACCTTTTTGGCCTTCCCCGTGCCCTTTTATCAGATTTAATGTGCTGGACATGTCAGAGAATTCTCGCTCTCACTCCGTCCTCAGCTCAGGACTCCTTCTGCTTCATTTGAGCTCTTGCTAGTGTAGCCACCTGAATATGTCTGGCTATTATTCAGGATGTCTGACGCTGGTCTTTTGCATTCCCTGTGTTCACGAGGACATTGTGGACACTTAAAGTGCGGTTCTCTTTGATCATTCCTACCCCGACATTGACTGTTAACTTGCTGCTCTCTAATTCTCCTTATCCAAAACATTGACGTCTCATAGCGAGACAGGATACAGGTGCCGGCAGGGGGCGGTGGTGGTCGCTGGGCAGGAAGGACATCAGGCGAAGAAGAACGAGTTCAACGCCAAGTGCAGCCGAGAGGAACTTCCTCTTTGGCGTTCTACACAGAGGAGAGAGGACGTCTACAACGAGAGCACCAGCGAGCGAGCGAGCGAGGAACAGACTCAGCTACAAAACGGGTTATTCCAGAAATACATGCGGTAGTTGAGCGGTTGATTAATGCGCCGGATAAGCTCAGTTACACAACGGGTTATCCTAGAAGTATCTGTGGTAGCTTAGTGTTTGGTTCATGTGCCAGAGACACTGTGAAGGTATCAACAGGCGAGCATCGCCGAAGACCAGGTGGTAGGCATTAGCCACCTTGCGTTAACTGTTTATAGGCGTCATAGCAGGAGGGTTCAACACGACCCACAGTTTAGCTGTGTTTAGGCGAGTACCACAGTTTAGCACGCGCACCGTCCCACCTCTTCAGTCCAGCAGAGGACGCCACTACACTGCACGCTTCTCCAGCCTCTCCAAGCCGTTGCCCAGCATCACCTGCCCCAGCGTCTACTCCGCCCCGCTGGCTGTTATCGCGGGATCTCCGTCTGCCATCTTAGCATCCGGACTAGTGGTGCTAAGATTGGGCCCGTCATCTTGGATAAGTATCAGCGGTGTTCTGAGTGTTGAAACGTGTTTGGTAGACAGTCCACTGTGGGGTGCAGGCTTTGTAAGAGTGAAGATAAACGGTGCTTTGAACGAACGCTGGAAGGCAGTGTATAGGGGCGCCCCAACTATTTCAAGCCGGCTTTAGATAGGACTTTATTTGCTAAATGTGGGCCCACTGTTAATTTCTTTTGAGTGTAATAATATGTGTGTTCCTTTATAAAATTCCCATTCAGTAACCCCTTTATCCCTTCCCTCTTCCTCCCCTCTCTCCCCATCTATGGAGTAGCGGAACAGTATATATAAGCCCTTAAAGGGAAGGTGTTGTTACTGTGTCTAGCCCCGTGTGGGAAGCACTTTAGTATGTGTTACAGAGCGAGAGCACTAGGTGGCCAGGGCGTAATTGTAACCTGAATCAGACTGGAATTAAGTGTAACTTGAATCAGACTGTAATTAAGTGTAACTTGAATCAGACTTCACTAAACAAACACTGAATGGGAGCACTGTGTGTGTCTGTTACTGAGTCTGTTGTCTTAACCCTTTTCTGCCCAGGTAATGCTCATTATTATTTAACCCTTTCCCCACCCTTGCCTATAGTTCATTGTTAAAGGTCTCTACAGGTCATTAAGGAAGGGTACTGCTTTGGGGAACGAAAACATTATCCATCTTACTGCCATCAAGTGTGGGAGGGCTAAGGAAGTATTGGGGGAAGTGGTGGTGTGTGGGGAGCTACTGCTGATCGCCCTGGAGGGCAAGAAGGACCAGAGTACCATCCCTAGGTCAGTGAATCCTAGGCCTCATCCGCTCCTGCTGCTCGACCTCCACTTCGACATTCCTGGCCTACAGTCGGGGATCCAGCTAGACTCAGCTCTGCTGCGTCCCGCTACCAGGTGGCCGTGTACAACCACTCCCATAAAGCAGGGATAATCCACCCTGCTACACTAGTTTGACAGGTCTCCCAGCTCCACTCAGAGGGGTCTCATGGAAGTCTCTTGTTTATTTTGTTTATTTGTTTATTGTTATTTGCACTTACAAACATACATTCTGTAATAAAATAAGTAAAAGAAGAACAGTTCAAATGCGAAGCACAGGTCAAAAAGCCCAAGGGCTTATAAGTGAACAGAGACACCCCCCCCCCCCCCCCCCCCACACACACACACATTATGCGCAAAGACAGACAGATACATACAATACAGCATTATACAATTACAATGTTGGGGAAAAAAAGACTACTCACAAATACACAAGGATACTAAAGACTACAGGATCTGTAGTTCTTTTTTAAGCTTGCTTTTAAATGTATTTAAAGTGGAACATGTTTATGTTAGATTCTTTACATCATTCCACATCACTGCACCTTGATAGACAAATCAGATTTAGTCAACAGAGGTCCTACAGAAAGGAATGCGTAAGTAATTTTTTCTTCTTGTGAGATGTGCATGATAATGAGAATTAAACTCAAGATAACATTGAAAGAAGTTAGGTAAAGATGAAGGAAGACCAATTACTTTATAATAAGAACCCCTTTTTGGTACTTGTTGATCTCATAAATTGTGAGTAGTTGCAGTTGTTTAAATAATGGTTTGGTTGGGGCTAACTAAGAAGAGTTGATTGCAATTCTTACAAAGGATTTCTGAGATCTATGGATTGCTTGTAAGTAAGAAGGGTAAGTGTTGGCCCAAATGATATTACAGTAAGAGATGTGAGGATACATTAAACTGTAATACAGAGTTAGTAATATGCTCTTTTTAAATTGGTTTTTAACCCTTTTTAACCTCTTGGTCTCCCCCTTGCCATTTTATCAGATTCTGTCATGTCCAAGAGTTCTCCCTCTCATTCAGTCCTTAGCTCGGGAGTTTCCGCTCTTCATTCAAGCTCTCGCTGGTTTGAAAGGTCTCTCCATTCAGAGGGCTCTTGGAGTTTTGCGCTGCAGCTTCTTGATCTTCTATGTGTTCTTTTTTCATCCGATTTTATCAGATAATTATTTCTCTTACTCCATCCTCAGCTCGGGTGCTCCACATTTTCATTCTGGCTCTCACTCAACTGAAAGGTCTCCCAGCTCCATCCCCAGTCAGGGTTTTTCAATGTGTGTTTTCCGAACTAAAATGCCCATCTTCTTCCCTTTGTGGTTACAACTTCATAACTCCCACACTGTCACCAGGCATTTTATATTTCCCCCTCTTTATTAAAACAGGATAGCATTTTTTATTCTCAGAGATCAGCGGTTTTACACATTCAGAAAGCCGTTTTCCCTGCTTCTCTCCTGTTACAATTCATAACCTGCAAATGCTAGGCTACCCTGCCTCCCCTACTGGGGTCTTAACATTATGATGTGGCCTTTTAGGCTCATCTGGGTTTTTCTTAGCTTCCTATGCTTTTCTCATCAGCCATTATCCTGTCTGATTGTCAATTTGGATATATATTATGGCTGGACCCCAGCCCCTATGAGAGTTGTTATTACCTACCCATGTCTTTCTTTCCCCAGTTTTGGGGATATGTGGGTATTTTCTCTTTTACCTTCCCCTTGCCTGTCTCACTTCTGTCTTGTCGTCTTAGCGTACATTTGATTATATGGCTGGTGTGTTTTTACTCTCTAAGGTCCCCAGACACTATGTGGGTTATGTTATAACATGTTCTGCCTGGGTTTCCCTTTTTTGTCCCAAAAAAGTTCTTTGCCTTTCATCATATTTGCCTGGATATTATGGTCAGGGGGTCACAGGGTCTCTTCTCTTCTCGATGCCACAGCCTCGTTGACCTCACCAGGTCCCTTTGGTCAGGTCCTAGCTCCTGGACTCTGCGGCAGGTCTGCCTTTGAGTGGTCCATGGTGCTGGGACCTCCTCTGCACCCCGCTGCTAAAGGCCTCTGCATGCTACAGCAAATTCAAAGCAACTTCGACACAACATCGACAAAGCAACGGTGTTGCAGACACTCTACCTTTATGCTTCTGCAAAATCAACGCGCAGCCTATGTAACATTGTACCCCGTATGTAGCTAGGTTCCCTAGATAGATGACGCTTCCCTTCTCAACCAACCCATTGATAAAAGCAGAAAAATAAGCATAATTTTTACTTCCGGGCGGGGGGTTTCAAAATAAAAGAGCGAGTCTAAAAGCACCGTAAATACGTTTATTTTTTACAATATCTAACGTTACACGAACCTAAACTAATCTAAAGTTAGTTTAGGTTCGTGTTAACTTTGGATAATGTACAAAATAAACGTATTTCCGGTGATTTTAGACGTCGCTCTTTTATTTTGAAAACCCTCGACCGGAAGTGTTATAGTGTCTGTTGCTAGCAGCTTCACTTTCTGTGCTTTTCGAGCTAACGTTACCGTAACATCATTAGTTTCCAATGGAGAGGACCTCGGCTCACATGCAGCTCAAACTACCTATTGGAATAAATTACTTGATTGATGTTTAACTTGTCCCTGTGTGTGTCCAGTCATTTCGACTAGCAGAATAGAATAGAATAGATCTTTATTTGTCATTGTTGGTACAACGAAATTTGTTAGGAACATCACCACCACTGGCATACAACATAAGATATAACATGTGCAAAATAATAATGTCAATAATAGTAGTAATATAGTAATAAGTAATAAAGTATCAATGTCCCAATGTCCCAATATATAACATACCATCATTGTCCCAAGTGCATTTAGTGCTTGTGCAAATAAATTAATAAATATAAATATTTCAGTCCAGTGAGTTGATGGAAGGAGGGGGGGGGGGGGGCGTTGACTTGCAAAGGATGAAGTATTGTATAGTGCAGCAATGCAAGTCCGGTTCACAGTTATTGTTGTAATGTGGGAGTGGGAGTTATGTCACCGGGGGTGGGATGCGGGGGGGGGCAAGTTGATGTTCGTCGTTGAGCAGCCTGACAGCCCGTGGGTAGAGGCTGTTGGTCAGTCTGCTGGTTCCGGACTGGATGGATCTGTACCTTCGACCAGAGGGCAGCAGTTGAAAGAGATGGTTTGCTGGGTGGTACTGGTCCTGTAGGATGTTATTTATACGCCGTAGGCAGCGGGAGGTAAAGACTGTGGAGATATCTGGGAGGCTAGCTCCAGTGATCCTCCTCGCAGCCTTGACCACTCTGTGGAGGGCCTCCTTCTCTGCCCTGGTACAGCCAGTAAACCACACCAGTAGTCCGTACGTGAGTACACTCTCTACTGCGCAGTGGTAGAAGTTGGCCATCAGTCCCTGTGGGAGTTTAGCCCATTTAAGCTTCCTAAGGTAGAAAAGGCGCTGCTGTGCTTTGCCCACAGCAGAGGCAATGCTGACCCCCCAGGACAGGTCATCAGACATTGTCACGCCCAGAA
Organism: Notolepis coatsorum; assembly: GCF_963971535.1. NCBI lineage: Eukaryota > Metazoa > Chordata > Actinopteri > Aulopiformes > Paralepididae > Notolepis > Notolepis coatsorum. Next base: position 21,469,292 of record NC_140176.1, on the reverse strand, counting down.
ACTTAAATTTTGAAACCCTCTCCACCTCCTCATTCCCAATGAGGAGTGGAGAGTGGCTGAGGTCACCAGTCCTGCGGAAATCGATGATCATCTCCTTGGTCTTCGTGGGGTTGAGAGCAAGGTTATGACCATCGCACCACTCCACTAGTTGCTCAACCTCCCTCCTGTATGAGGTCTCATCATTCCCTCTGATGAGGCCAAGCACTGTTGTGTCGTCTGCAAATTTTACTATGAGGTTAGATGGAGAGGAGGAACAACAGTCGTGTGTAAAAAGAGTGTAGAGAAGTGGGCTGAGTACACACCCCTGAGGGGCCCCGGTGCTAATGGCCAGGGTGGGGGATGTGTGCTTGCCAATCCTAACATGTTGTGTGCGATTTGTGAGAAAGGAACAAATAGGAGTAGAATATAAGTGTAAGATGGATAGGAACAAATGTGTAAAATGATCATAAGCGGCATTGGAATATCATGTTGTGCTATGCCCATATTGTAGATAAAGGCTATAAGCTGGGGTTGTATTCTTCCTTCCATACAGCTCCTTTCAGAAGCAGGGGTTCTTAATCTTCAAACGTATTACCCGCAATCATATAACTAGAGTTATACTTCATAACGAAGGTTATCCTATAACCCTAGTTACATGAGTTCTTGTGAGCGTTCTTCTCTGCTGGGATATTACCTCGTTACTTATTGTAACCTTGAAAGCTTTCGCTACGTGCATCTTCATTTGCCCGGCCACGCCCATTTCTGTTTATGAATATAAGCGAGGACCGTGCTTCTTCCTTCCCGAGTCTTGACCTTCATTCGGAAGACAGTCAGGGGTCCTCAGTGAGTGAGGAGCAGAACGCTCACAAGAACTCATGTAACTAGGGTTATAGGATAACCTTCATTACATTTCGTTCTTGCTTCACGTTCTGCTCTGCTGGGACACAGGAGCGGAGTAGGACACGAAGAGCCTGACAAATGTACCCGCTGAGGTCCCCTTTACAACAATCAGAACACTGGGGAGAGTCCGGGGCCCCCGTTGTATTTAACGTTACCTCAGGACGGATACCATTGTATTTACTTGGTTAGCTATGTAGCTAGCATTTTGAATAGACCCAATGCTAGCTGGCTGGCTACATCTTTATTTACTAAATTATGGAGGCTTTTTAATCGTCAAGGTAAGAGAGGATTTGTCATGATCAACTGAAGGCGTATGCTATGGAACAATATGTGCTTGGGTTTTCAGAAAAAGGCGAGCTATGTGACGCTGATTATTTAGCGTCAACGCTGGCTTCAACAATGGAGGATATTATTCTCTGCGGGACTAATATTATTCTATGACAGCCCCGCCCCCATTCGCTAACCAACCAATCACTGCTACGCAATATCAACGCAACGGTTGTTCAGATTAGATTCTGGGGACATGTACGCAACGTCCAAGCAACACAGTCTACAAGACCCTCTAAAACAACCGCGCTGAAATCGCGCCGATGTTGTGTTGCAGTTGCTTTGAAGTTGCTGTAGCATGTAGAGGCCTTAAGGCTTCGCTGGCGGAGTCAGGGTTCGGAACCCCGACTGCACGAGACGCCTCGCGGGCAGAATCGGGGTTCAACAACGAGGTGTGGGAGCGGTAACGCAAGCTTATGCTTTGCGTACGGTTCCCTTGTAGCGAGCGGGACGCGCAGTAGGGTAGACGCGGGTCCTTTTTTCCCACGGTCTACTCACCTTGTGCAGAGTCGATGTCCTGTCTCCCCCCCCCACCCCTCACTAGGAAGGGTGGGGGGCCCCGGACTCTCCCCAGTGTTCTGATTGTTGTAAAGGGGACCTCAGCGGGTACATTTGTCAGGCTCTTCGTGTCCTACTCCGCTCCTGTGTCCCAGCAGAGCAGAACGTGAAGCAAGAACGAAATGTAATGAAGGTTATCCTATAACCCTAGTTACATGAGTTCTTGTGAGCGTTCTGCTCCTCACTCACTGAGGACCCCTGACTGTCTTCCGAATGAAGGTCAAGACTCGGGAAGGAAGAAGCACGGTCCTCGCTTATATTCATAAACAGAAATGGGCGTGGCCGGGCAAATGAAGATGCACGTAGCGAAAGCTTTCAAGGTTACAATAAGTAACGAGGTAATATCCCAGCAGAGAAGAACGCTCACAAGAACTCATGTAACTAGGGTTATAGGATAACCTTCGTTATGAAGTATAACTCTAGTTATATGATTGCGGGTAATACGTTTGAAGATTAAGAACCCCTGCTTCTGAAAGGAGCTGTATGGAAGGAAGAATACAACCCCAGCTTATAGCCTTTATCTACAATATGGGCATAGCACAACATGATATTCCAATGCCGCTTATGATCATTTTACACATTTGTTCCTATCCATCTTACACTTATATTCTACTCCTATTTTACTCATAGCTCTTACAAATAATTACAATTCTGCATATGACATTACTCGCTGTGTATAATATATCTTGCTAAGCAGGCACCTTTTACACAATTACTTACTTACTTAGGTCTTTAAATTCCCAAAGCAACATAGGCCATCGACGAAGCTCCTCCATCCTCTTCGGTCTTGTGCCCTCCGCTCCAGATCTTGCCAGGACAGCCCTCTTTCTTCATCTCCTGTTCTGTGGTTCAGAAAAAGTTAATTTCTTGACTTGTTCAGATTTAACTTCAAACCTCTGTTGGAACGTACCATGAATGATTTTGGTAGGTGGTCCCATCTCCCGTTATCCCTGGCAGGTCGAGTTAATACGGTCAAAATGAATACTCTCCCTAAATTTCTATTTATTTTCCAATGCATCCCCATTGTTATTAATAAGTCATTTTTAAGCAACTAGACAGAGAAATCACCCGTTTCATTTGGAACCAGAAACCCCAGAGAATTAGAAAGGACTTTTTGCAGAGACCAAAACCGATCGGGGGCATGGGACTGCCTAACTTTCAGTATTACTATTGGGCCTGTAATGTTTGAGCGCTTTCTTTCTGGGGTCGGACCTTTTTGAACCAAATGATACACCTGCCTGGTTGCAGATTGAGCAGGCCTCATGCCACCCTACTTCGCCTGGTGCACTGTTATTCTCCTCCCTCCCTTTACCACTGGATTTTGCCAAAACGAATCCTGTTGTAAAACAGTCCCTTAAAATCTGGACCAAAATAAGACAACATTTTGGATGGCAGGGCTCCTTACTCCTTTATGTGCGAATCACCACTTCCATCCGTCATTACTGGATGGCTCCTTTCATGTATGGACTTGTAGTGGTATCACACGAATGAAAGATCTCTGATGGGGTGTTTCCCTCTTTTGAATTACTACGCAGGAAATTCAACCTGCCTCAGACAATTTTTACAATTTTTTACAAATTCAAAACTATATTAGATCCAATACACCTGATGTGCCTATTAGAACCCAGATGGAATCATTGTTTTCAGTGAATCCCTCATCTAAAGGGGTAATATCACACATTTATAATTATATGTCTGACCAATCTGATACATCCCTAGATTATCTAAAGGCCGCTTGGGAGGAAGATCTGGGCATTGATTTATCGGAGGAGCAGTGGATAGAGGCACATCAGGGAGTGCATACAGCATCCATATGTGCCAGGCATGGTCTTGTACAGTTCAAGGTGTTGCATCGTCTCCATCTTTCCAAGGTCAAACTTTCTAAAATGTACTCAAATATTGATCCTCTGTGTGACCGTTGTGGGATCCTCCCTGCCTCATTGGGGCACATGTTTTGGTCTTGCCCAAAATGATTAGAGTTCTGGAGTTCTATGTTCAAAACATTGTCTGATATTCTGGGACACAAGATAGATCCAGACCCGGTTTTGGCCGTGTTTGGAGTACTAGGAAAGGACAGCCCTCTTACAGGACCCACTTCTGCAGTGCCAAGGTTCATACCCCTTCTAGCATGCAGATTAATTTAGCTGAACTGGAAACAGGCACAACCCCCCACCTGCGCTATGTTGATCAGAGACGTTATGCAGCACCTTAGACTGGAGAAGCTCAGATTCACTTTAAGGAGTTCTATTGAGAAATTCCATAAGACTTGGCAACCCTTCATTGACTATGTTGAAGCTAGACAATGAACCTTGAAACTAAATCTAAAGCAACTGGGTAGTACCCGTCAATAAATAGGTAGAGCAGCTCTGTACTAATGATGTTAAGACAAATGTTAGTTGTGTTTTTGTATAGGTGTCTCCTATGTGATTGTGTATAATGTATAACGGTTGTGACAACGTCACCTCAAACTTCGATGCCCCGAGTGGGAGTCGAACCCCGGTCTCCCACACCGCAGGCAGCAACACAGACCGATATACCAAGAGGTAAATCCACTCCTAAGTACTGGATCTATGCGTCTTTTGAGGATGTGAGAGTGAGTTTAACCCATAGCACCGCTACTCACCCCAGCCCTTCTTGACTGCGCTTAACGATACCATCCGTTACACTCACCCTCTCAAACTCACTCCACTCCACCCAAGGCATCCGGGTCAATCGGCACCATTGTAACGGTTGTGACAACGTCACCTCAAACTTCGATGCCCCGAGTGGGAGTCGAACGCCGGTCTCCCACACCGCAGGCAGCAACACAGACCGCTATACCAAGTGGTGAATCCACTCCTAAGTACTGGGTCTATGCATCAAAACGACGGGTTTGGTCCAACTCGAGTTGCTATTACTTTTTTTTTTACAAATCGACTTTAAACTAAACATTTTGGTCCATAAGGAATGAATGGCAGAACAACCGTCTTATTTGTCATAATAGAACATTCTAGAACATTTGTGATGTCACAGTGTGATGTCATAATCAAACATTCTAGAACATTTGTGATGTCACAGTATGATGTCATAATCAAACATTCTAGAACATTTGTGTACAGTATCTATAATTATATATTCAACAATTCTCTCAGAAGATCTCATTCTACATATTGAAACAGTGCTGAGCAGTACTGAACAGATAGACTAAACAACATAGATTGAAGCCTGCATTTCTTCTCTTTTTAGGCCGTCCGCTGTAGAGGGCAGTGTGGGGTGTCTATTGTACTGTACTTAAATCTGACGAACTAGCGATCATACTACAACACCACAATGAATGAGACAGCAATTTCCTTCGCCAAGGACTTCTTGGCCGGTGGCGTCTCCGCTGCCATCGCCAAGACCGCCATGGCGCCCATCGAGAGAGTGAAGCTGCTCCTCCAGGTCCAACATGCCAGCAAGCAGATCGCAGTCGATCAACAGTACAAGGGTATCATAGACTGCCTGGTCCGCATCCCCAAGGAGCAGGGTTTCATCTCCTTCTGGAGGGGTAACCTGGCCAACGTGATCAGATACTTCCCCACCCAGGCCCTCAACTTCGCCTTCAAGGACAAGTACAAGAAGGTGTTCCTTGATGGCGTCGACAATCGCACCCAGTTCTGGAGGTACTTCGCCGGCAACCTGGCCTCCGGTGGCGCCGCCGGGGCCACCTCCCTGTGCTTTGTCTACCCCCTGGACTTCGCACGTACCCGCCTGGCCGCGGACGTGGGCAAGCCCGGAGCCGGCAGAGAGTTCAACGGTCTGGGAGACTGCCTGAAGCAGATCTACAAGTCGGACGGTCTGCGCGGCCTGTACCAGGGCTTCAGCGTGTCCGTGCAGGGCATCATCATCTACAGGGCCGCCTACTTCGGCATCTACGACACAGCAAAGGGTATGCTGCCAGACTCCAAGAACGCTAGCATATTGGTGAGCTGGATGATCGCTCAGTCTGTGACCACTGTGGCCGGTCTGGTCTGCTACCCCTTCGACACCGTCCGTCGACGCATGATGATGCAGTCTGGACGCAAAGGAACCGACATCATGTACACTGGGACCATGGATTGCTGGCGGAAGATCGCCCGTGACGAGGGTGGCAAGGCCTTCTTCAAGGGAGCCCTGTCCAACGTGCTCAGAGGCATGGGCGGAGCCTTCGTGCTGGTCCTCTATGACGAGCTGAAGAAAGTCATGTAAATTCCTGTTTTTTAACACCAATTGTCAACTGATTTGGCTAAATGTAACATAACTTTCCAGTTCTCATGGACTCTACATTCTGCCTTATTTATGGGAACAAGACTAGTGTTTCACTGCTAGTTGTGGGCAATTGCTGTACGTTGTTCATCTTTTATCATTTTAAACGTTCCACACTCTCAGGACTCGTTTCAATTATATATTATAAAATATTTTGGATAGACCCAACTTGTTTAGACTCCCTAAAAGCCAACTGGGACAGAGACCTGGGAATTACCATCACAGATGAACAATGGGATCATATATTAGACCTTGTACACACCTCCTCTATATGTGCAAGACACAGCTTGCTGCAGTGTAGGATCCTGCACTGGGTCCATTACACCAACGCGAGGTTAGCAAAGATATACCCGGATAGAACGGATGCATGCAATAGATGTAAACAATCTCCAGCTGATTATATGATTGCGGGTAAAGCGCTTGAAGATTAAGAACCCCTGCTTCTGAAAGGAGCTGTATGGAAGGAAGAATACAACCAGCCTTTATCTACAATGTGGGCATAGCACAACATGATATTCAAATGCCGCTTATGTTAATTTTACACATTTGTTCCTATCCATCTTACACTTATATTCTACTCCTATTTTACTCATAGCTCTTACAAATAATTACAATTCTGCATATGACATTACTCGCTGTGTAATATATCTTGCTAAGCAGGCACCTTTTACACAATGATATCAATTATATCATATATAAAGACAGAAGTGTATAGTAGTATATCAACAGTTGCATTTCCCTGCCTCCTCTGAATTTCCCCTGAATTTCCCCAAGGGGATCAATAAAGGAATATCTTATCTTATTTTATCCATGTCTGCATCCCTAAGTATTATTTTTTTGGCTACATTGCCACATTGGTCATGAATGAATGAGACTGCAATGCAATACAATTAGGCAAAAACAGGGTACTAATCTGCAGTGTAAACCAGGTTAATTAATCTTGAATTAATAAGACTGCAATAACTTGAAGTCTGCTCCACGCTGCTCCAGGCGTGATCATTTCTCTCATCCAACAGGCACTGCAGAACGTAAACATCCCCCTCTCCCTCCATTCTCTCCTTACTCCCTGCTCTGAATTATATATACTTGGAAATGTATTAAAGTTGCATTTATGAAATTAGGCAGATATCACAACAGGCTCCTAATCTACAATGTAAACTAGGTGGAGAAACCCAGCAGTATGTTACATTGCTTACACACCTATGTATTGGTGAAAGCTGCTGAGACAATGATGTGACCAGTTAGGTAGCTAACTATTTAAAACAGCATGCGCCACATTTATGGGAAATGTGCGAGCTGTCTTCTCCAGAGTCAGACAAGAAGACGGCTACCAATTTCCTCTCTGTGCGTTTAGTAGAAAGCTATCCAGCTGCAACAAATGAATGGAAGCGGATTCGAACCCACTAGCCTTGCTTAAAATTGCGGGAGAGGTGTTTTTGACCAACAGCTATAATAGGCTAGCTGGTCCGTATCCGCTTCCATTTATTTCCCATAATGTGTCCCTTTAATAAACATTTTGTCAGATCATTATATGAATTGGTTTCCCACCGTAGAAAACTTTAGCAACAATCAGGCTGGCTAGCATAACGTTAGCCTCTAGTTAACAGCTTGACCATAGTGAAGAGTGACTCAGCCAACTAGTAATGCTACCACAATCGCCCAAGCTAGTCCACTCTACCGTTTGAGCCACAGTCACACAAAGCACTATGCAATGTTACTATATGTTGTATGTCAGTTAGTAGGTAGGTGTGTAAGCCTACCCACGTATGTTTTAGTTTTTTGTTTTTGTTTGTTTATATTTTGTTTATATTTGTGATCAGGCTCCCTCCAAAAGCTTTAAATAGCTTCTTGGGAGACCTGGCACATGCACACAATTTCATTGTTGTTGTTTTCACATGAAGGTATGTACATGAAATATATCGTGTGTGTATACACACACACACACACACGCACACACGCACACTGATTCAGATTCAGATTCCTTTATTGTCACTTATTACAGTACTTACGCATGCACACACACACACACACACACGCACACACGCACACTTTGATTCAGATTCAGATTCCTTTATTGTCACTTATTACAGTACTTTACAGCAAGAATAGTGAAATTCTATTTATTGTGGTCCCTCGACCATAGCAGCTTCTTCCTTAATAATAAAATAAGATAAAAATACAATAAATTTAGCATAGAGGCGGCTGGGTGGCGCAGCGGACATTGCGCTCGTCACCAACACAAGAGACACCGGGTTCGAATCCGGCTGTCGGCGTTGCCTCCGGCTTGGGCCGGCCGTCATACTGGCTCAATTGGCAGAGTCAGCCGGTGGAAGTCGATGGGTGGTAATCTGGACGTTGTGGACAGCGACTCCTACAGGTCGGTTGGGGGATGCCTGCACAGCGCGATTGGCGCTGAGAGAAACGTCAGTGGCCAATCAGATCGCGGATCCCAAACGCGGAACTGAAAGTGGGTTAGGGAAAATCTTTACGCGGAGGGGACACGTGATGCAAGGCTTCTATCCTCCCTACAACCGACCAGTTGGGGGGCATATGCGAGCAACGTTCAAGACAGGGGAGGGGAGAATTGGAAACACGAAATTGGGATGGGAGAAAAATAGAAAAATAAGGAGAAAAAGTGGATAAAAAAAAATTTAAGATTTTTGCATAGAATAAAATAAGAGGACTAAAATAAAGATTACTATATAGTTCTATAGTTCTAGAAGTGTGCAGTGCAGATCAGGATGTAGATATTATACTATAGACATTTTAAATAACAAAGATGGCTATGTACAGTTCCAAAAAAAAATTGACCAAAGATATAATGTCTCACCTCCGGGCATACCGTCCCCCTGGCGGACATTATAAACAATTCACTGAATAGAAATCATACGCAATGTGCATTACAATACCCAGAGCAGACACAAGTCAGCAGCTGAGTGGAGAGGGCCTGTACACAAGGACCAGTAATATGTATATTCCCCCTGGATGATGACTCAGAGTGCGGGAGGAGAGGAGTAACTGGAGAGAGAGAGTCAGAGAGAGGGGCCAAGGTCAGGTTAAATCATTCAGTTATTCAGACCTTTATTTTCAGCCATGTTGAGTGGGGAAAACCAGGCCACTGCACGCCTGTATTTAACTTAAAGGATCATACGTACCAGAGCGCGGTGTGTATAAATAGAACGGAATAGAAACAGGGGAGAGGGAGGGAGAGAGAGAGAGAAAGAGAGAGGAGACAGAGAGTATAGGGAAAGAGGAGACAGAGAGAGTATAGGGGGAGAGAGAGAGAGAGAGAGAGAGAGAGAGAGAGAGAGAGAGAGAGAGAGAGAGAGAGAGAGAGTATGCGGAAAGAGAGGAGACAGAGAGTATAGGGGGAGATAGAGAGAGAGAAGAGAGAGAGAGAGAGAGAGAGAGAGAGAGAGAGAGAGAGAGAGAGAGAGAGAGAGAGAGAGAGAGAGAGTATACGGAAAGAGAGGAGACAGAGAGAGTATAGGGGGGGAGTGTTATGGTTTGACACCGACCCCAAACGCAACGACACAAGAGAGTAGGATTCAGAGTTGCCAAAAACAAGGGCTTGTTTATTAAGACTAAATAAACAGCACAGACTTGGAAGAGTTCAAACAAAGATTGGAATACAAGCAAGGATGAATGTTGCTGCTCTGCAGCTTCTCCCGGGATGGTAGTCAGGGGAAGCAGACGCTGACGTCTGAGCCGCTCTGCAGACTTCTCTCGGCAGAATCTCCGAGGTGGTTGCGGGACCGAGAGAGAGAGAGGGAGCGAGTTAACTCAGAGTGCAGGTGGAACAGAGCAGGTGAACAGGAGAGGTGACTTGTACCCGAAAACAGAGTTATCCAAGTGACTGAATCTTCGGTGTAAATACACACTGTGAGTAACGTTCCAAACACAATCCCAAGTGATAGATATCTTCGGTGCAAAATAAACACTGTGAGCGAAGTCCCAAAATACAAATCCAATGTGATAATATCTTCGGTGTGTAAACACACAGTGGGAGATGTTAGGCCAAAAATATTAACCCAATGAAACAATCCAAAAAAGGCTAAACGCTGGGTGAGTGACTGTCTGATAAAAAGCTGGAAATCTTCAGTGTTATATAAACACACGAAAAACGGAATTGGATCAAAGACAGTCATAAAAAAACTCACCCAGGCGTTGTGCGTAAAGAGCGTTGGAACAGAATGGAGCGAGCGCGTCGCCTCGGGGAAAGGGTGTCCAAGAGGAATGCTTCTTGAATATCCTGGAGGCAAAGCACAGGGAAACAACAGCAGGCAGCAGGAACGGCGAATGCAACTGAAATATCAAAACGATCCAACAACCTTGAATGGGGAAACGGGGTATAAATAATACGGGAATGCTTAATTGACAAGCAGTGACAGCTGAGGGATGTGATTGAAAAGCGTGTGGACGGGGGAGAACCAATCAACGACGTCTCTGGGAAGAAGCGTGTGAATAGGGGAATGAAATGATTAACAGAAAACAAATGGAAAACAGAGCGAGTAGGCTTAAAGGAACAGAGCGAGTAAGTGAGCAAAGGACAAAAACCTCACAGTACCCCCCCCTCCACGGGAGCCACCCGGCGACCAGGCCGACCCGGCTCGTCAGGATGGGCACGATGGAAGTCAGTGATCAAGCCGGGATCCACGATGAGCTGCCGGGAGACCCAGCTATGCTCCTCAGGGCCGTAACCCTCCCAGTCCACCAGGTATTGGAACTCCCGGCCCCGCCGACGAACGCCCATCAACCGGCGGACCTGCCACTGGGGGTGACCATCCACCAACACGGGAGGCGGAGGATCAGGAGCTGGAGGCATAAGGGGACTGAGGGAGACGGGCTTAACCCGGGAGACATGGAACACAGGGTGAATGTGCATGGACGCAGGAAGTTTCAGGCGTAGGGCCGCCGGACTGAGTACCTTCAGGACCTCGAAAGGTCCGACGAAACGGGGGTTGAGCTTCTTGGCCGAGGACCGAAGCGGGAGGTCCCTTGCGGAGAGCCACACCCTCTGCCCAGGGAGGTAAGTCGGCGCAGGAACCCGGCGCCGGTCGGCACCACGACAGGCGCGCTCAGATGTCCGGAGCAGCGCGGTCCTGGTGATCTCCCAAACTCGTCGGCAGCGGTCGAGGTGGTCCTGCACGGAGGGAACTGCCACTTCCGCCTCCTGTGCGGGGAAAAGAGGGGGTTGGTAGCCCAGGGAAACCTCAAATGGTGAGAGGCCGGTGGCGGAACTGACCATTGAATTGATGGAGTATTCAACCCAGGGAAGGAAACGGCTCCAGGATGCCGGTCTCTCGGCTGCCACACACCGAAGAGCTGACTCCACGCTCTGGTTCATCCTCTCCGTCTGTCCGTTAGTCTGGGGATGATAACCAGAGGAAAGACTGACCGTCGCCCCCAATCCCTTGCAAAATGCCCGCCATACCTGGGAGGTGAACTGGGGCCCCCGGTCAGAGACGATGTCCTGGGGAAACCCATGAAGGCGGAACACGTGGTGAGTCAGGAGGTCCGCCGTCTCGGCCGCCGAGGGAAGCTTGGAAAGGGCCACGAGGTGAACCCCCTTGCTGAATCGATCCACCACGGTCAGAAGGCAAGTGTTCCCCTGGGAGGAGGGAAGACCTGTGACGAAGTCTAGCGCCACATGTGACCAAGGACGGCTTGGAACGGGAAGTGGCTGTAAGAGCCCGGAGGGTGCCTGGTGTGAGGCCTTGCTGCGGGCACAGACCGCGCAGGCCAATACGAACTCCTTGACGTCGTTCCGCATGGTGGGCCACCAGAAACGACGAGCCAGGAAGGAGAACGTGCGATGGACGCCAGGGTGGCAGGCGAACCGGCTGGTATGGCCCCAAAGCAGTACCCGGGACCGGACAGAGTCGGGGACGAAGAGACGATGAATAGGAACGTTGCTTGGAGCACGCTGGAAGCGTAGGGCACGTCTAACCACACCCTCGATGCCCAAGGTGATGGCTCCAACCACTCGGGCCTCCGGGAGGATGGGAGTAGGGTCCTCAGAGGGTGGAGCCCCCTTGGAGTGTAACCGGGACAGGGAGTCGGCCTTCGTGTTGCGGGAACCGGGGCGGAAGGTCAGCAAGAAGTCGAACCGACTGAGGAAACTGGCCCATCTCGCCTGCCGACCGTTGAGGCGCCTGGAAGCGCGGATGAACGTCAGGTTCTTGTGGTCCGTCCAGATGGTAAAAGGCTCCTCGGCTCCCTCTAGCCAATGACACCACTCCTCCAACGCAGCCACGACCGCCAGCAGCTCCCGATTGCCGGTGTCGTAGTTCCTCTCGGCAGGGAGGAAACGACGCGAGTAGAAGGCGCACGGATGAACCTTCTGGTCCGAAAGAGAACGTTGGGATAGGACAGCGCCCAGTCCAGTATCCGAGGCGTCCACCTCCACAATGAACTGTCTCTTGGGGTCAGGGTGGAGCAGGATAGGGGCGGAAGTGAACCTCTTCTTGAGGGAGCGGAACGCAGCACATGCCGCTGGGGACCAGTCGAACGGCAGAGCGGGGGAGGTCAGCTTGGTAAGTGGCTCCGCCACTTGACTGTAGTTCCGGATGAACCTTCGGTAGAAGTTGGCGAACCCGAGGAAACTCTGTAACTCCTTCCGAGTGGTGGGTTCAGGCCAATCCTCCACAGCTTGGATCTTGCGAGGATCCGCTCGGGTCAAGCCCTTCTCAACGATGAAGCCCAGGTAGTCGACGGAGTCGGAGTGGAAACGGCACTTCTCCGCCTTGACGAAGAGCCGATTGTGGAGGAGGCGCTCCAGCACACGGCGGACATGCTGGATGTGTTCCTCGAGGGTCCTGGAGAAGATGAGGATGTCGTCCAGGTACACCACCACGAACACCTCCAGCATGTCACGAAGGACGTCGTTCATGAGTGCCTGGAATACCGCCGGGGCGTTGGTGAGGCCGAACGGCATCACTAGGTACTCGTAGTGGCCCCTGGGGGTCTTGAAGGCGGTCTTCCACTCATCGCCCTCACGGATACGGACAAGATGGTAGGCACTCCGGAGGTCCAGCTTGGTGAAGACGGAGGCCTGGGTCAGTGGCTCGAAGGTGGAGTTCATGAGAGGTAGCGGGTACTTGTTCTTGATGGTGATCTCGTTGAGCTGGCGATAGTCAATGCAGGGTCGCAGGTCCCCATCCTTCTTACCAACAAAGAAGAAACCGGCCGCCACCGGGGAGGAGGAAGGCCGAATGAGTCCTGCTTCCAATATCTCAGAGATGTAGAGATCCATCGCCTTCTTCTCCGGAACGGTCAGACTGTAGAGGCGGCTGCCGGGAAGGGGAGCCCCTTGGCGGAGGTCGATGGCGCAGTCATAGGGGCGGTGAGGTGGAAGGGCCTGAGCCCTGGATTTACTGAAAACCTCCAAGAAGTCGTGGTACTCGGGAGGTATGGACGAGAGGTCCGGAGGCGACTCACCAGCGGGCCTCCGGGGCGGGGGACAGGACGCCGCCTGCAGATACAGGGCGTGACAAGAGGAGCTCCAGCCCTTGATGGTACCGGAGGACCAGGCGATGTGGGGCTCGTGCAGCGCGAGCCAGGGCCTACCCAGGACCACCGGGACAAGGGGGGATTGGGTGATGAGGAACTGGATTCTCTCGACGTGGTTCCCAGCGATGGTCAGCACGACTGGGCCGGTGCGTTGAGAGATGTCGGCCAGGCGGTGTTGGTCCAACGAAAAGATCTCCAAGGGCCTCACAAGGTCCTCAAGTGGAATGTTGGCTCGGGTAGCAAACTCGAAGTCGAGGAAATTCTCGTCTGCCCCAGAGTCGATGAGGGCCTCCACCGTGGCTCGTTGGTCCCCCCAGGCCAGGGTGACGCTCATCAGATGGTCAGGTGGTGCGCGGCTCTGGGAATGGGAAAAACGGCTCACCAGGATTTCCCGGGGTCTCGACGAGCCTGATCTTTTGGCCGGGTGGGGCAGTCGGCGATTCGGTGTCCCTCCCCTCCGCAGTAGAGGCAGAGACCGGACCTGAGCCTTGCCTCACGCTCCGCCTGGCTCAGATGAGAGCGTCCCAGCTGCATGGGTTCCTCCTCGCGAACCGAACGGGAGGACCCGCTACCACCAGTTGTGTTGAGGACAGGGCGTCCAGGAGTGACGTCATGCGTCCGGGGAATCCGGGGTACCTCAGGAGGTAACAGTCGGGTCCTCTCGCGCCTTCTCTCCTGGAGGCGTCCGTCGATGCGGATGACGAGGCTAAACAGGTCCTCGAGGGAGTCGGGCACCTCCCGGGTAGCGAGCTGGTCCCGGACTGCGTCACTGAGCCCCCTCAAGAAGGTTAGGCGAAGTGCAGGGTCGTTCCATCCACTCTCCACCGCCGCCAGTCGGAACTCCAGGACGTAGTCAATTACCCTGCCGCTCCCCTGTCGGAAGGTCCCCAACCGGGCTCCAGGGTCCAGACCTCGGGCTGGATGGTGGAACACTCTGCGGAGCTCCGCCACGAAGTCTGGATAGGAGAAAACAAAATCTGCATCCATTGCCCAGGAGGAAGTGACCCACTGGGCAGCATGGCCTGAAAGCAAGTTCATCATATAGGCCACTTGGGACCCTCTAGCAGTAAAACGGCTTGGTTGATGACGGAAAACCAACTCACATTGCATGATGAATGTGGCACACTCCTCGGGATTGCCGTCGAACAGCCGTGGGACGGAGAGACGGGGTTCCCGAGGTGCGGGAACTGCTGGGGCTGCGGGGAATGCTCCTGAAGGATGTGAGGGAAGTAAAGCATTAACGGTGTCGCTCAGCGAGTGAAGCTGAACGAGAATACCAGATTGTTGTCCCGCCAGAGCGGCCAGTGACCCTTGAATAGGCAGGACCTGTTCCCTGAGATCCTGCACCGCAGCCGCAGCCCTCTCTAGTTGGTGGCTGTGATCCTTGGTCAACTCGACTTGAATAGCAAGTGCGGTTCTGACCCTCTCTGTGTCGGCTGGGGTCGTCATTTTGGTTGGATCGTAATGTTATGGTTTGACACCGACCCCAAACGCAACGACACAAGAGAGTAGGATTCAGAGTTGCCAAAAACAAGGGCTTGTTTATTAAGACTAAATAAACAGCACAGACTTGGAAGAGTTCAAACAAAGATTGGAATACAAGCAAGGATGAATGTTGCTGCTCTGCAGCTTCTCCCGGGATGGTAGTCAGGGGAAGCAGACGCTGACGTCTGAGCCGCTCTGCAGACTTCTCGGCAGAATCTCCGAGGTGGTTGCGGGACCGAGAGAGAGAGAGGGAGCGAGTTAACTCAGAGTGCAGGTGGAACAGAGCAGGTGAACAGGAGAGGTGACTTGTACCCGAAAACAGAGTTATCCAAGTGACTGAATCTTCGGTGTAAATACACACTGTGAGTAACGTTCCAAACACAATCCCAAGTGATAGATATCTTCGGTGCAAAATAAACACTGTGAGCGAAGTCCCAAAATACAAATCCAATGTGATAATATCTTTGGTGTGTAAACACACAGTGGGAGATGTTAGGCCAAAAATATTATCCCAATGAAACAATCCAAAAAAGGCTAAACGCTGGGTGAGTGACTGTCTGATAAAAAGCTGGAAATCTTCAGTGTTATATAAACACACGAAAAACGGAATTGGATCAAAGACAGTCATAAAAAAACTCACCCAGGCGTTGTGCGTAAAGAGCGTTGGAACAGAATGGAGCGAGCGCGTCGCCTCGGGGAAAGGGTGTCCAAGAGGAATGCTTCTTGAATATCCTGGAGGCAAAGCACAGGGAAACAACAGCAGGCAGCAGGAACGGCGAATGCAACTGAAATATCAAAACGATCCAACAACCTTGAATGGGGAAACGGGGTATAAATAATACGGGAATGCTTAATTGACAAGCAGTGACAGCTGAGGGATGTGATTGAAAAGCGTGTGGACGGGGGAGAACCAATCAACGACGTCTCTGGGAAGAAGCGTGTGAATAGGGGAATGAAATGATTAACAGAAAACAAATGGAAAACAGAGCGAGTAGGCTTAAAGGAACAGAGCGAGTAAGTGAGCAAAGGACAAAAACCTCACAGGGAGAGAGAGAGAGAGAGGAGACAGAGTATAGACGGGGAGATAGAGAGGGAGTTAGTGTATTTTGCTCACCATCTGCATGTGAATATTCCTGGCCCAGGCATAAGGAGTAGGAAGGAGAAAAATGTGACATAATTCTGCATAATAACCATGATGCTCTGGCACACCAATGGGGAATTCCTTTTTTTGTTTTTTTGTTTGTTTGTTTGTTTGTTTGTTTGTTTGTTTGTTTGTTTGTTTTTTCTCCCATATTTGTTGACTTTGGCACATTCTCGCAAATATTTATAGAAAAACGACAAAAGAGATCTGTTTTCCTATTTCTGGCAGATTTCTTCCTACATAACGAGCTATGCTGTTTGCCAGGGGCTCTCAACGTGGGGTCCTGCAGGGGGTCGCTGGAATAATTGGGACTAGTTCAATTTCACTCTTTCAATCACTAGTAGTTAAACCATCATGAGTGAATATATTATATTTTCACTTTCTTGGTCGGCAATTGTGGACTTAAATCATATCCAATATTAAACAAATCGTCCCTGGGACAAAATCGTATCGAGTGGGGGTCCGCAGCCTAATGTGTATGAATGAATGAATGAATGAAAACTTTATTTAACAGATTGCAGAATGGGTACAATACAGTACGGCTCAATACATACAATTGTTAAGGGGATGCAGACCTGAGAAAGACGTTTGTCTTGTTTCCATCAGGGTCCCCCATTTTCAATTCATATAGACATATATGACATACATGACATACAGATAGTCAGTACTGCTACATCTATACATTTATGACATACCAGATTTGCAAATACAGTACTGTTTGTGATACAGAAGGAGTCAAGAAAAGGGAGTATATACATTTGACGTAGAAACTGTACATTGGAGGTTGGGTGGGGGGGGTTGGGTACATTGGGATATTGACAACCATACTGGGTAATTTACATTGGAGGTGGTTGGGGGGGGGGGGGGGGCGGGGGGCACACTGTATAAACAAGTAACACTGTACATTGAGGGGGGGGGGGAGGAGACACTGTACAAACAAACACAATTGTACATTGAACTATTGACAAAACCATACTAGGTAAATGACTGTACATTGGAGGGGGTTGGAATGATTGGGTTAGGATATTTACAGGGGCCAGTGTTGAATTGCAGTCTCCCGTAGGTGTCCCTTGAGAGAGGTTTTGAAAGTGGGTAGTGATCCACATTCCTTTACAGCTTTGGGTAGGGCGTTCCACATTGATGTGGCATAATTGCGAAACGTGTTTAGTCCCTTATTTGAGCCGAATCTGGGTTTGACATGATTTGTGGAGCTCCCTCTGGTGTTGTGATCGTGGTATTCACTGACCTTTGGGAAGTATTTTGACATGTACATGGGTACCTTGGTCGTGTAGTGTATCTTGTAGACCAGGCCCATTGCAAGTTGTTGTACTCTGTCGTCTACTCTAAGCCATCCTAGGTTGTCGAAGTGGGCAGGGGTGAGGTGGGTTCTAGGAGTAAGGTCAAGCAGTAGTCTGACCAGTTTGTTTTGAGATGTTTGTAATTTTGTTTTTAGCGCCTTTGAGGTGCTTTGGTACCATGAGGTGCAAGCATAGTCGTAGTACCCCTGAATGAGTGCTCCTGCCAGAGTCTTCAGGGTGTTCTTGTTTACCAGAGAGGAGATCCGGTACAAGAATCGAGTTCGTTGGTTGACTTTTTTTATTACATTGGATGCCATTTTGTCACAGGAGAGATTAGCCTCTAGGATGGACCCCAGGTAGGTAATTTCATCTTTCCTTGTGACAATATTGTCACCCACTGTAACTGAGAAGCCGTCGGTCTTGCTGAGTTTGTTATTTGAACCGAAGAGAATGGACTCTGTTTTGCCCATGTGTAATGATAGTTTGTTATCAGCGAGCCATATGCAATTTGGGGATCTGTGCCTCTTCTCTTGTCATCATTTGTTCTCCTTGTCTCTGTCTCTTTTTTCTCTCTGCGTTATGTCTCTCTCTCTATCTCTCTCTCTCTCTCTCTCTCTCACACACACACACACACACACACATACATACTGTACAAACAAACACACATAACACGTCTTTATTCCCCTCTCTAAAGTAATTTTTTGTTTTTGTTTTACACTGTAATGTAATTTTAGCTTCATAGTAATTTCATTATGCATTGTGTATACTGACTTTTAATAATTTTGTTTTTGCAATAATAATTGTTTTTGTATGTTTTTTTTGTGTGGGGACCACAGGAAGACTAGCTGGTTGTTATGGCACCAGCTAATGGGGATCCCTAATAAAATCAAATCAAATCAAATAAAAAATCTCTCTCTCTCTCTCTCTCTCTCTCTCTCTCTCTCTCTCTCTCTCTCTCTCTCTCTCTCTCTCTCTCTCTCTCTCTCTCCTACCCTCCGTGCTCGTCCATTGTTTCATGCTACTGTTAGGTGTCATCTGTCCCATGTTTTTTGACAGAGGTTAGTTTTCTCTACTCTGAGCAATTAGGCTGCTTGCTGGTTCCCAGCTGTATCTTGCTGCATTAATTTATGGTCGGAGGTGGGAAGTTGGAAGTTGGAAACACGTCGTGTCTGACCTACATGCATTTGAGTTACAAAGCCGGAAAAATATGGATGATCACGATAGTCTTTTTTGGATTTTTTTGGGGGGAATTTGTCTTGAATGAACTACAACTCACATTGAAATTATAGCTAAAACTTACAAATATACTCTTAAACCAGCTAATGACAACATGAATGTTTATACGATGTGAGTGGCCATGTTGAAATGACGTCAAATAACACTGAGGCTTGAACTGGGGAATGAGAAATCATGCCAAAGTTTGCGACTAGGAACACCAAATTGACATGCTGATTTATTTTATTTTCCCTTGTTGGAAGTTGGAATTTTTATTTTTTTTATTTAAATTTTTTATTATCTTTCCCCCCCTCCTTTTTTCCGATTTTTCTCCCATCCCACTGTTAGTCGTTATGCCAATTCCCAACCCCCTTCCTGGTTGTTGCGCACTCCCCCCTACTGTTGGTCCGGGAGGCTGGAGACTGTCACATGCTTTCCTCCGACGCATGTGCAGCCAGCCGGCAGCCAGCCTGGCAGCGCAGATTCTCACCGGGAGAGTGTAACGTGTGGAAGGTCACACTACCTCCCTCCAGATCCTACCCTCGCTGTGCAGGCGCCCCGACCAAACTGTAGGGGTCGCTGTCCACAACGCCCAGGACCCACCCATCAGCTTTCCCACCCCTAACACTGCCAATTGTGTTAGTATGAACAACCAGCCAAGCTGATAGCAACGCCGAGAGCTGGATTCGAACCCAGCGTATCCAGCGCTGATGGCGAGCGCCTTGCCCACTACACCACCTAGCCGCCGGAAGTTGGAATTTCTGACCTCCGAGTTATAATCGAAGCAAGAGCTCATATCACAGCCGGGCAAATGAACATAGACTGAAATTAGATCTCCTGGGAGACGGTATGTCATGTACTGTCTCTCAACTTCGGGGTAAGGGTTTGACAAACAAGGACAAGGATAATAAGGATTTTATGTTTAGGTAATATAAAATGCTTCTAAGTAAAATAAAATCATGTGACGGTCCCCCAGGAGATCTCTGTTCATTTGCCCAGCCGTGATATGAAACGAGCAACGCGTAGCGGTACATTATACAAGCGGTAACCAGCAAGTAGGCTGCATACCTTTCAAATAGATACGCACACGCACACACACACACACACACACACACACACACACACACACACACACACACACACACACACACACACACACACACACACACACACACACACACACACACACACACACACACACACACACACACACACACACACACACACACACACACACACCAGCAGAACTCTGTATAAGTTAGGGTCTTGGTTTTATATTTATTCAACCTGTGAATAAAACATCATACAATATAGTTCCTTCTGACTTGCTTAGCACCCAGTGGAATAAGAAGATTTAGCAATGAGAGTGACAAGAGAGTAATCTTACATTATAGATAAAGCCACCATACTATCATCTGATCTCTTCTCTTCTCTATTTATCGAACGGTAACCTCTCCTCTATTTATCTAACATATCCTCTATTCATCTAACCTATCCTCTATTCATCTAACCTATTCTTTATTCATCTAACCTATCCTCTATTCATCTAACCTATCCTCTATTCATCTAACCTATCCTCTATTCATCTAACCTATCCTCTATTTATCTAACCTATCCTCTATTTATCTAACCTATCCTCTATTCATCTTCTAACCTATCCTCTATTAATCTAACCAATCTATTTATCTAACCTATCCTCTATTCATCTAACCTATCCTCTATTTATCTCTCCTCTCCTCTATTAATCTAATCTATCCTCTATTTATCTATCCTCTCCTCTATTCATCTAACGGTAACCTATCCTCTATTCATCTAACCTATCCTCTATCAATCTAACCTATCCTCTATTCATCCAACCTATCCTCTATTAATCTAACCTATCCTCTATTCATCTAACCTATACCCTATTCATCTAACATATCCTCTATTAATCTAACCTATCCTCTATTCATCTAACCTATACCCTATTCATCTAACATATCCTCTATGCATCTAACCTATCCTCTATTTATTTAACCTATCATCTATTAATCTAACCTATCCTCTATTCATCTAACCTATTCTCTATCAATCTAACCTATCCTTTCTCATTGTCCTCTCCTCTGTTCTCCTCTCCCCATCATCTTCTTTCTGATTGTCAAATTAATGAGAATCGAAAGGATGTGACATGCATAATATTTATTTTGCATTATAGTATGTTTAGTAAGGTCCTTTCTAAACGTCACTGTATTTAAAAACATATAACATAAGCATAAAACAACACTATATTGGATAAGGCAGCACATAATATCTTGAATGGCAATTCATATTCCATGGGCTGATGTCACATACTGTAATATGAAACAATGCCAATTCAAGTATTTGCTCACATCAAGAATACACATTGACTTGTGATGACTTCCCTACTGATTGCATGGAAGATATTTTGTCTTCATGATGTTCAGATGATGCTTTGAGATACTACTGAATTTTGTAAAATGAGAGTCTAATACACACATAGACTGGCCCTCTGGCGCCATAGTGTGGACAACAGCCATTAATGCAGTCTTACCCATTTATGGACAAATGTATAACTGGATCTTCCAATATAAAACCATCATGAACTGAAGGTCCAATCCTTTAGACCAGGGGTCCCCAAACTTTTTCCTGTGAGGGCCACGTAACTTTTCCCTTCTCTGGTGGGGGCCGGGGTCAGTTTGTAACAGAAGAAGTGTGACGATCGCAGGGGTGCCTAAACGTAAACATTTATTGTTTTCCAGAAAGCCACACATAACCAAATATTAATAACCCTTTCCGGGATCTTCACAGAGAAAAAAAAAGAGTCAGGAAATAAATAATAACACTATTAATTAAATAAATAACACTATTTATGAAATAAATATACAGTATACAGACCACCTAGCTCTAGCTCTGTACTATTTAAAAGCACAGTGCAGGACACACTCAAAGGTTATCACACATCAGAGATGGCAGTGGACATGTATGACAGGACAAAGGTAGGTCATATGTAATGGCCTTGGGATTGAGGAACATACTACCAGCCAAAGGAGGAAGCAGAAAAGGATGGACGAGTATGTAGTTGAGTCATCTTGTGGCACAAGCTCAGACCTCAGATCAGCTGAGACAGACTGTTCTATCCAGTCCTCGACAGAATGCTGCAAGAGCTTGAGAGCAGGTTCTCATGAGTTGGAGAACAACTTATGAGAGGCATACAGTCATGTTATCCAGCCTTAGACCAGTTTCTCTCAGTGGAATTGCTGCAACCCCTCGCCACACATTACAATATCCAACTACGGGGCCGGGCCAAATATAACTAATTTATATGGTCTAAAGCAGTGGTCCCCAAACTACGGCTTTCTCTTAGGGCCATTTGAGACCTTTTCGGGCCGATTTTGGGATTCACCAACCGTCCCAATAAAACATATATAATTAATATTATATTATAATATATTGTCTATATTCATGTCTTGCCCGAAAAGGTCTTGAATGGCCCTAAGAGAAAGCCGTAGTTTGGGGACCACTGCTTTAGACCGTATACATTTGTTATATTCACATGCAGTATTGTATGAAAGAATAGGTTTTGTAGAAAATGTGTGATTTGGAACTTTCTTATCATAAATCAAGACATAGATCTGTTTCTCACCAGTGTTTACAAACATTATCAACTTAAACAAACAGCACCGAAATACATAAATGTGTGTGTGTGTGTGTGTGTGTGTGTGTGTGTGTGTGTGTGTGTGTGTGTGTGTGTGTGTGTGTGTGTGTGTGCGCGCGTGCGTGTGCGCGTGCACGTGTGTGTGTGTGTGTGTGAGTGAGACAAATGCCCAAAATTAATAATGACACATGCATACTGGATATATTCAGCTGAGACCGTTAAATTACCAATTAAGGCTAACACTAATCAGTTTACAATAAATTAATACAAATAAAACAATTTAAAAAACTGAATGTCAACTCCCAAAGTTGATTCCACACTTTCTTTTGTAACAATCTACCCTTCCTGCCTGGTAATGGACTGCCTTTTCTGCCAGGCCTTGGATTTCCTTTCACTGTTTTCCTCCTACCTCTGTTCTCTGTCTGTTCTCCCTCTCTCCTCTGCTCTCTGTGTTCTTGCTGTTCTCTGTCTGTTCTCTCTCCTCTGCTCTCTGTGTTCTTGCTGTTCTCTGTCTGTTCTCCCTCTCTCCTCTGCTCTCTGTGTTCTTGCTGTTCTCTGTCTGTTCTCCCTCTCCTCTGCTCTCTGTGTTCTTGCTGTTCTCTGTCTGTTCTCCCTCTCTCCTCTGCTCTCTGTGTTATTGCTGTTCTCTGTCTGTTCTCCCTCTCTCCTCTGCTCTCTGTGTTCTTGCTGTTCTCTGTCTGTTCTCCCTCTCTCCTCTGCTCTCTGTGTTATTGCTGTTCTCTGTCTGTTCTCCCTCTCTCCTCTGCTCTCTGTGTTCTTGCTGTTCTCTGTCTGTTCTCCCTCTCTCTGCTCTCTGTGTTCTTGCTGTTCTCTGTCTGTTCTCCCTCTCTCTGCTCTCTGTGTTCTTGCTGTTCTCTGTCTGTTCTTCCTCTCCTCTGCTCTCTGTGTTCTTGCTGTTCTCTGTCTGTTCTCTCTCCTCTGCTCTCTGTAGTTCTTGCTGTTCTCTGTCTGTTCTCCCTCTCTCCTCTGCTCTCTGTGTTCTTGCTGTTCTCTGTCTGTTCTCCTTCTCTCCTCTGTTCTCTCCCTCCCTCCCGTTCATTTTCCCCTGTTAGTTTTGCTTAGCTGTTCCATGTATTATGTTTGCATGTAGTCTTAAATTTGTATTCTTGTTTTCTCCAGTTCTATGTATTGTGTTCCCTGTCTTGTAACCATTGTTGTAGTTATTTTAGTTCCTGTAGTCCTTTGTAGTCTGTTTCCCCTCTCAGCTGTCTCTTGTATGTAATTAGCCCAGGTGTGTCTTGTTTAATCTATTAACCCTTAGAGATCGCCAAACCCGTGGGCGGGTGTGATAGCACCTGTGTATATCAGTCCTTTTTTTCTGTTCAGTCCTTGTGGTGTCATTGGACCTCATGTCCGATGCTGTGCTCGGCAGTCGAACAAGTGCATGCATGGCTCTCATTGTAGGCCATTTCCTGCTCCATCTGAGGGTTGGTGAGTGGGGTCATCAACCAGGGGGCCAGTGCATATTGTTAGATTCTGATCAATCAGCCAGTATCACGTCTTCGTCTGTTTGGCTTGTGTTATCGTCTCTCCATCCACTGACCATCTGCGTTGTGTTTTAACTCTCCGATGTCTTCACCCTGGCTGATACAATCCTTATCATTCCCCGTTAGTGTGATCCGCAACCATACTAATTCACCACCTTCGTAAGAATTCTACTCTTTGACAGCATGATACCTTTCTTGGAAGAGCGTTGTTTATTAAATAAACAGAACCTCATAATCAGATGTTATCAAATTGTATTGTCCTTGCTATCGTCCTTCTGCTATTCAGTCCAATAGTGGTCAGGCCTGGTCGTTAGCCAAAACCCTCCTTGTGGTAGCCGAAGCTAATGATGATGTGGCATCCTCTCCCCCCCCTCTCTGTGATGAGAGGAGGGGGTCTCTGAAAGTCTCTGATGGCGTCTCCTCTCCCGTGGGATTCGTTTCTTTGGTCTGCCCTTACCCGGAACCACTGTTCGATTTATATGATCTTCGTCATAGCAACGACGGCCCCGCCCCTCCCCTGGTTACTATGTGCCGCTGCCATGACAACAGCTTTAACCTTTAAACACATTTCAGAACGTTTGTTTCATTAATGATGTCAAACCTCCCTCCCTCGCTTCTGTGCCTGTATCAGCTTGTTGATGTTCTTGATAGGAATGTAAACATTCTGCCCTGCTAACACGGCCTGCCTCCTGCCTCTGAACCGCTTCTTCCACCACCCTCTGCTAAGCCATGCACATTTCGACCTCTCTGACCTGGCCCCTTTAGATGCGGTCATCTCCCCCAATATACATTACATACATTGAAAACCACAGATTTCTCTTAATATCCATGCTCCACCCATCTAATAAAACAAGTCATTAGAAGAATAAAAGCCTACTGTTGCTGGAACGATTAATTATGCACAGATACTTACCAATTAGCCATGCGTCTCCATGCTCGAGGTACACACCCACAGAGCTGTTTTGTAAGATGCAGGAGTCATGTGCACCTCCTGGGAAGCGGGATACCCCGTTGAGCAGGTACGTGGTTCTGGACGTCACAGATGATTTGAACATTGATCATCATATCTGGGGAAGAGGGCCTTGATGTGCACGTGCATGCAGTCAATTGTGCCGATGGTGTTGGGCAGACTAGCAATGGCATGGAATCTTCTCTTGACTGGGATCTGTTGTTGTTCAGTATATGGGAATTGGATGTATTATGTGGCCAGTTGTATGAGTACATTTTTCTTTATTTCTATATTTCAGATCCCCATTAGTTACTGCCTCAGCAGCGACTATTCTTCCTGGGGTCTGGATACAAACATATACAAATCAAACAAGAATAATCAATAAAACAACATAAAATAAAACATGTATCAATAAAACACCAATAAAATATACAAACAAATATAGAACAATAAACAAATCAAAATCAGACATACAAACAAATATAGAACAATAACAAATATACAAACATATAGAACAAATCAAATATCAATAAAACAACAAACGGAAACATCTCAGATAAAACTAAAACTTGTTCAAAAACAGCTTGACATTCCATATACTAATATTCCTCATAACCATTAGACACAGACGTTCCAAATAAATACATAACCCAACACAAGAATTCATTCATCAGACACAGATTAGACTTAACCAAAATCAATCTATTTCTGCATTACAGCTTTTCTTAGTCTCTTCTTGAATCCAACTTTACTGGTAATTGAAAGTCCATCCACACCTCGCTGGAGGCCGTGGTTGATGGATGGCTGCGATATGCCCACCCTGTCTCCTAGCTCCCTGTGAAATGTCCCAGTGGCTAAAAACCCCAAGATGGACAGTACCAGGACACAGGGTTTGAGCGTCTGGTCCAGCTCCTCAGTGCTGGCTCCAGGGTATTGCACAGCTCCATTAGGACATGTCTTGGTAGCCTGAAGCGTCCCATATAGGTGCTCATCATTCTCTGCGAGTAGGTCCGCATGGTCGTGGTACAGTGCACGGTCAGCGTTATCTTCCAGCAGCAGTAGATATGCCATATTGTGTGTGTAGGCCTAGGGTGCCTTTTAAATAGTGCGATTGATCACTGATTATTGGATGGCATGGTTCAATTTACATGATTGATGTTCAAGTCCAGGTGAAAGTTCAAGGTTTGATTTGTTACGTGTAACATCATACCAGTAAGATGAGCAGTGGAATGTTTCTCCACTGGCTCTTATAATGTGCACACTAAGCAAGGTAAAAATTAAACCATTGGGCTGTACAGTGCGAGATATATGTCACACGCGCTACAGCAACATCGGTCTGTGCGATGAATGGATTTACTTCCGAATGCGATAGGCATTCGGTTCATATCGATACTCTTATTTTGAAAATCCTGTGGCAACTCTCATTTCCGACCAAGCGCAGCTCCAGCCATAATATCTATGGCTCCGGCAGCTAGCAATGATACTCTTATTTAGAAAATCCTGTGGTGTCGTATCCGCTCGGCTCCACAGCACACAGCAGTACTTGTCTCAGTAGTAGCAGTAGCGTCTGGAACACGCACAATGCAACATAGCAAGGATAGTGTGCCTATTTCGCGACCCAAAACAAATCCCTGCTGTTTTATTCCGCAACGGGTCAAATGCATCTAACATGCTTTGCAATCCTCGCCATATAACCACGTCGTGTTAAAGGGGAACTATCTTATAAATGGCCTTTTTCAGTGTTTAGCATTGTTTCCTAGCTATGTGGACCTATATTAATATGATCTATGTCTCTAATTCTCATATTGGCGCATTCTTCCAATTCTACTCTCACAATATTCACCCTCACTGAACTAAGTCATCTGAAAATGTGCATATCTGTGATGTCAGAGATTTCTCAGCTGCATAATAATGTGGCAGTTGGTGTGGCAGTTGGCACCAGGCCACACAGTGGTTGGAGCCCAGCCTCAAAACGGCTTAAGATCTTGAGGTAGAAAAATGCTGTTTTTGAGTACTTGATTAGAAATACAAATTGAACAAAGGGAGGGTACTTAACGTAAGTGCTCCCCCAGGGAGGGGGTCGGGGGCTACTGCCCTCAGACCCCCAAGATAATTTTTATATGGGCAGTCTGACTTGAGGTACTGCCCATATATTAGTGTTGCAATGCATGATAAGTAAACAGTGAAAAAAGCTAAGGAATCGGATGGAGCTGGGGCGTTTGGGACGAATACAAATTTAAGATGAAAAAGTCTCCCCAGTGGGAGGCAGTGGAGTGGAGGTGTGAAATCTGGCCCGGTCCAGAACAATAGGAGTCACAAAATCAGTTTGGCCCGTGGAGTGGTGGAGCAGCAGCAGAGGAGCAGCAGAGGTTTGATCTTTCAGTGCTGCATCTGTACATGAAAGGAATGGGATGTGCTGAGAGCAGATTCAATTGTACAGTTGAGTTACATACTGTACACGAGTAGACTACTTGTGGATCTTGATAGGCCCTATCTATATTACAGTATGTACTACAGTAGGCCCATATGATATATTTTAGTTATGGATATTCACATGTAGATGTGTCCATTCTATTCCACTATGGCTATATCCACACAATTGAGTTTAGTGTCTATTTATTCACTGCCATTTGCAGTGTTCATGTAGTGCTTTTATTTATTTTAGGACATCACAATGCCTCGTAGAATCATGACTATAAATGTGAAACATAATTGTTAATGATACAAATATTCAAGTATTTATTATTATTATTATTATTATTATTATATTATAATTATTTAAATCTGAGGATGTCTGTATAATTGATGTGAACGCAATCACCAATGATTTCTCACAAAGTCAGCCCGTACGGAAGCCGAGAGCGGCCACGTCTTTATTTATTATTTTATTGACGTTTTCTCGTGATAACAACTTATTATTTTGTTTGTGGAGTCTCATTGTCAAGTAAGTCTATGCTGTTCTTATGTGTATTGCTTTTCAGTTTGATATTCCAGTTTTTACTTTTGGTTAGTCAACCAAGCTGTCAAGCCTTTACCTCCATCGTTCTGCATCTGGGTCCTATACCACACCCCCACCGACTTGAATTTCTTCAGTTAATATAAACAAGTTTGAAACCAAGTGCTTAAAAGAACACGGCAGCATTTTGGGAAATTAGTTTACCGTCTTCTCGATGAATGGAAGCGGATAGTGCCGGTTAGTCTTCGGGAGAGATGTTAGAATGCCTAGGCTAACCGGCCATGTCCGCTTCCATTCATTGTGCTAAGCTAGGCTAACGTGCAGCCAGATCGCTTTCTACTGAACGCACAGAGAGGAAACTGGTATCTATCTTCTTGTCTCTCTCTGGAGAAGACGATAAGCTAATTTCCCAAAATGTTGGCGTGTTCCTTTAAGCGGGCAACTTTGCAAACAAAATGTTTTCATTTCAACCTCATGAATGTTCTGTAAAGAGAAAGGCTCATGCAAAGTTGTAGTTGTGCTTGTGCGATGTATCTGAGCTGTTTGAGATAACCACTATCGACATTGATATTACGGTAATGAGACAAACCCAGACTATAGAATTAAGAAGCCCGAAACACTTTACTCACCAAATGAATGTATGAATCAATGTACTGTAGAAGTCAAGTCAAGTCAAGAGTTTTATTTGTCACGGCATACAAGTATACAGTGAAATGCGAGGGGTCTTGCCCGCAACGATTGTGCATAATACAATAATAATAATATAATAAGAATCCAATAGAACGACACTGTGCAATAATACAAGTAATCAAAGTAGGGCATATCGGTATAACATGAGTTTTTACAGAGCATGGTAAGACAGAAACACAGAAACACACATGGTAGACCTCACCTTCAGTGCACTGGGACAGCATGTCAAGCAACACGTATGAGTCATCAACATTGAAAAGGTTACTAATTACTATCAAAGTCAACCTCAAAGTTACACATTACTGATGACCTGCTTTTGAGTTGCAATCAGTACCGTAACGTAATCCACTGAGAGACGCATGCTCAGGCTGCTTAATCTGATTACTTTGGGACTACCTTGATTTAATATATGCAGTTCAACAACCAATTTTATTCCAATACACATAATGAAATGTTTTATCATCTACAACCATTATCAATATGTCTTTTTTAT